>NC_059370.1:40042706-40345206 GCF_019703515.2 Myxocyprinus asiaticus | reverse complement strand
AAGAAGAGAGAAGGCCTGTCATGGAGATTCATCTACACCAAAGTGAACTTACACAGGACACCTTCATGTGCCTATCTGGATTTAATTTGTTTTTTTTTACACTAGGTGGCTTTGAACGGCTTTGACCGTTATCATTCATCTCGCACCACTTTTAAAAGACGTGATATCACGTTCAAACTCTATATAGAAGACCTCCATTGTGTTTCATTCAGCTGCGCTGTTTCCTGTTGTTTTGAAGGCGTCTTGGACCGTTTTTGCACCCATCTGTGCTATATTTAATTGTTGGTCTTTTGTAAGCATGCACTATATGAACATCTTTGATTGTTTTAAGGTGTTTCCGGCGATGTGTGGCACATATTAAGAGCGGTACAAGCGCAACTTTTAAAAACGCATCTCATTCAGCCGTTCTATGTGTAAACAAACATGGAAGATGTGAGATGTCACTGCTGTGAAGACCAGCGTCTCTGCTTTGGCCTGTTGAAGCACCCAACATCACCATGGACTGTATTACATTCACGTATTCAGAACATTTCAGCGTGGATTGTATGTTTTTTCCTCATATCGGAGTGGATTGCTTGTGAATCAGTCAAAATATGATTCAAGCTTTGCAAAGGAACTGAAAGATGCAGCAGTTAAACACTACCAGACCCGTGAGTTAACAGTTTAATTCATGAATGTTTCAAATGACTGTTTGAGAGTTGCTGTGCTTGAGTGAACATTCTGATACATTCAGATGAAATGTGTTGGCTGTACGTTATGTGTTAACCCTGAAATGTAGTTTTATGAATTATACTGTAAAGTTTGTTCATTTTCTTTCGACTGAGTTTCAAATATGGCTGTATTTGAGGGACTGCACAAAGTTAGCCAATCAGAAGAGTGGGCATTTACACTGAAGCCTTAAAGGGCCAGATGGCTTTAAACCAAGCTTTTCAGACAGAGGGCCAGAGACAGGGTGGAAAAAGATTATATATTATTAAATTATGACTGTTTTGGTCCAAAAAAACTTTACTGACATTATAAGTGGACCTCAGGGAAGATAATAAAATATTTAAAAAAAGAGTATGTCATGACCCCTTTAAGAGTGCTATCCTTATCATGTTTTCAAAATTAATTAAATACATAAAACATTTCACTGAAACAAGTTACTCCAGTTGATATTCTAATGTATCTATCTGTGTGTATGTGTATATAGATTTATAGCCAGGATTAAAATTGCATCATACGTATATTCAAATGTATATAGATTAATGTATTTATAATTTAATTTAAATAGAATTTCATAATTTATATACCACAGTGAATCATTTATTAATTCAGTAGCACAAGAACATAGAAAAGAGGTATTTGTATGTATTATCATGACATTAATTATATTGCAACAGAAAGTAATTTTACATAAATTGCAAAGCCATCTTTACACTGCCAAGATGGCACAGAAGCTGGATTTAAACTGGCATTAAGATGCATTTACACAGACTGTTTAATGCTGCTCAGAGCAGGCATAAATGCATTTACACAGATATTACAACTGCACACATAATATGAGATTAATATTTTAAATATACATTTAAATACATGAAAATACAATTTATACCTTATGAAACTAAATTATGAAATATAAGCTCTATCATGACAAAAACAAAGTTTAAGACTGCTCTGAGGTGGGTTAGAGCCGGCTTCATTTAGACTGGATTTTATGCTGCATTGTTATTATACACAGAATTTTAAGCAGGCACAGTACAGGATTAACTCTCCTGTGTAAAGATGCCTCAAGACATGTTTGGCCTAAAAAAATCCAATTCAATATTTTGTATGATACTTATTTTACTTTGTTATTAATACATACTTTATTCTGTGTTTTCTAAACTCTGTGAATCCAGGAAACGAAATAGGAATCCTACTACGACGAAGGCTTCATGAATATTAATTAGGTCGCGTTGACGTTGCCTGTTAACTTTCCTAGAGCGTCCAGTTACGGCACATGATTAATATTCATAATGATGCGACATAGTAGGGTTGGGTCTCAATGACATAACCATACTACTCGTACTATTTCTGCCATAGACACATGTGGTAGAAGTAGTAAGAGTAGTATGGGTAGTATGCCATTCCGACTCAGCCTAGGATTCGTAATGCTTTTCAGCTGCCATTTAGACGAACGTCACGATGCGTAATTAATATTCATGAACCAAGTCTTCGCAGTAGTAGGATTGGTAAATTCGCTTGGGGATACCCAATGAGCGCATCAGGTGTTTTTGCGCATGTGCAAGACAAGAGAGCGCACCAAATGTTTGGGAGTTTTTTTTTTTCCAGTGCATTGAGTTATATGATAGGACTGTTTGGAATAATTGTCTACTCATAAACACGCGTGAGAATTACTCGCAGCAGACGGGAATTTTTTTATAATCTAAATTGGATTACATGCGTAATGATTCGAAACAAAACGTAAGTACTTTTTTTTTATATTTGTGATTATTTAACCCTGTCTGCTGCTTATTCTGGTGATCATTAATATTGACTTGAGTTGCTTTTCAGTTTACTCATATCATTGTATTTCCATTTTAACTGGAACCATTTGCCATTTTATCTGGCCCAAAAATTGTGTTTTGAGGATATTTTACGCGCACTCGCCACCGAATGTTTGAAGAAGTGGAGGGTGTGTTTTTCCTACATGCTCCGAAATAATAGACTTCCCACAAAGCAAATAATTTTGTTACGAAAAGTTTGCTGCAGGTACACATTTTACGTTTCCAAAGATATCTTATTTTTAATTCCGGTTACTGACTTTTGAGTAAGAAAGGCCACTCAAAAGTCATTAACCTGACTAAAAATAAAATTAATTTCTGTAAGACGGTCACAATGGGTCATTAATGCGTCTTCTGTCTTGACGTTTTGATTTGTATTTATTTTTGACCGTTTTGGTCTTTTGCAGATGTTTCGTTTTTTTAAGGGGTTGATATGTCGCGCTCAGGTGGCATTGAAGATAATAAAAAAGAGACCCTTCTATACAGGACGCTTCAGCGCTGTTTTTTTTATTTATTTTTATTTTATTTTTTTATGTTTACATGCTTCAGACGGGCTGTTGTCGCGCCTCGAGCGATACATTTTAAAATGTAGCTTTTAAAAACGCGTCTCGCTACTCAGTGCGTTGCGTTTCATTCCGTTGCGTTCCGTCTTTGAACGCAAAACGCGTCCTGTGTGAACGGCCCTTTACTTGGCAATACTCGCAAATGTTTGGGCTTTTTGAGATTATCGGCATTGTCAGTGAGCTCATTGTGAAAGTTTCCAAATACACCGACTGCTTTGTCACATTTTATGGTTTAAACTATTTTCGAGTGTTGTGTAACAAGTGCTCATTTAAAGTCGCGAATATGTCTCATTAGCTGTCAACTCAATGTAAATTTTTAAAGGGACAGTTCACCCTAAAATTGTCATCACCCCCATGTTGCTCTAAACCTGTCTGCATTTCTTTCTTCTGTGGAGCACAAAAGATATTTTGTAAAATGCTAAAACAGTTTTTTTTTTTTTCTCCATACAATGAAAGTCAATGGGGTCCAAAACAACATTGGACCCTATTGACTTACATTGAATGGACAAAAAAAAAAAAAAAAACCCACAGACATTTTTCAAAATATCTTCTTTTATGTTCCACAGAAGAAAGAGATGGGGGTGAGTAAATGATGACAGAATTTTCATTTTTAGGTGAACTATCCTTTTTAAGAATCTGCCATTGGAAAAACTTGATGGACCGCTAGTCTGAATACTGGGGAGATATGTGCCCCCTCAATGCCTATGGTGGTCCCCAGATTTAAAAGCATAAATATGTGCTCAACATCAATTCCAGTTACAGCATGTTCAAGTTTTGTACTGTGGAAACTCTTATTTGCTTTGCCAGTAACCCTGAATCTGTGTCGGCTCTACTTTTTCTCTTTTCTGTCATTGTCCTGTGGCCTCATTCACATTAATTAGAAAACTGGACTGCAGGTAGGAACACCATGTAGAGTGGGGAGATGCACTGAGCACATGTGTCAAGAGTTTCTCAAAAGAAGAGGTTGAGCTCTCTCACGTGCTGTGAACTCTCCACACCTTGAAACCTTCTGAAAGATTAACCTGAGGTCAAACTGTAAAGAGCTTCAAGTTCACTGGCAGCAGCACAAGTAGAGAGTGAAGCTCATACTCATCATAGACACCCTCATGTTAATTGGGGGACAAGAGCTGCCAAGTGCCTGAGCCCATAGGGCAACTTTGGTTGCGTTACAACCTCATTGTGTGTTGATCGGAGCGCTTGTGCTTAAAGCACGCAGGTGAGGATGAATTGCATGATGTCATCTTATTACCAGTGTTTGATGATAGCAGAAGTTTGTGAAAACAGGGTGATAAACATCCAGTCTGGAGATGATTTAAGGCCTTGGATGGTCAGGATTACTCTAAATGAACAGCTAACAGTAGATGTACAATGTTTTGTTTTGGATTTGTGAGTTTGAGAATCAACTGAAACTGATATCTAATTGACAAGTACTATATCCATTAACTTTTATCAATAGATTTTCAAAATGGCCATAATGACCATCATTATGTTTGGAGGAAAAAGGGTGAGGCTTGCAAGCCGAAGAACACCATCCCAACCGTGATGCATGGGGGTGGCAGCATCATGTTGTGGGGGTGCTTTACTGCAGGTGGGACTGGTGCACTTCACAAAATAGATGGCATCATGAGGAAGGAAAATTATGTAGATATATTGAAGCAACATCTCAAGACATCAGCCAGGAAGTTAAAGCTTGGTCGCAAATGGGTCTTCCAAATGGACAATGACCTCAAGCGTACCTCCAATGTTGTGGCAAAATGGCTTAAGGATAAAGTCAAGGTTTTGGAGTGGCCATCACAAAGCCCTGACCTCAATCCGATAAAGAATTTGTGGGCAGAACTGAAAAAGCGTGTGCAAGCAAGGAGGCCAACAAACCTGACTCAGTTACACCAGTTCTGTCTGGAGGAATGGGCCAAAATTCCAGCAACTTATTGTGAGAAGCTTGTGGAAGGCTACCCAAAATGTTTGACCCAAGTTAAACAATTTAAAGGCAAAGCTACCAAATACTAACAAAGTGTCTGTAAACTTCTGAACCACTGGGAATGTGATGAAAGAAATAAAAGCTGAAATAAGTCATTCTCCCTACTATTATTCTGACATTTCACATTCTTAATATAAAGTAGTGATCCTAACTGACCAAAGACAGAGAATGTTTTCTACGATTAAATGTCAGGAACTGTGAAAAAACTGAGTTTAAATGTATTTGGCTAATGTATATGTAAACTTCTGACTTCAACTGTATGTTAGGTTAACAATTAATTTTCATTTTTGGGTGAACTATTCCTTTATCTCATCATTTACTCACCCTTATGCCATCCCAGATGCATATTACTTTTTCTTCAGCTGAACACAAATAAAGATGTATAGAAGAATTTCTCAGCTCTTTTGGTCCATACAATGCAAGTGAATGGGTGCCAAATATTTTAATCTCCAAAAATCACACAAATCAGCATAAAAGTAATCCTTAAGACTCCAGTGGTTAAATCAATGTCTCCAGAAACAATTTGATAGGTGTGGGTGAGAAACAGAGCAATATTTAAGTTCATTTTTATTATAAATTCTCCTTCCTGCTCAGTCAGGCTGCACTTTCACATTCTTCTTGTGTTTTTGGTGATTCACATTCTGCATGAATACGCCCACTACTGGGCAGGAGGAAGAATTTCAAGCATAAATGGATATTGCCGTTTTTCACCCACACCTATAAAATCACTTCAGAAGATATGGATTTAACCACTGGGGTCATATGGATTACCTTTATGATTTTTTGGAGTGTCAAAATTTGGGCACCCATTCACTTGCATTGTATGGACCTTCAGAGCTGAAATATTCTTCAAAAAATCTTAGTGTGTGTTCTGCAGAAGAAAGTAAGTCATACACATCTTGGATGGCCAGTAAATGATGAGAGAATTTTCATTTTTGGGTGAACTATCTCTTTAATATTTCTGCAGTGTGACAGATGGATTGTTAAAAATACAAATATTTGTAAAGGAAATATATAGCTGTTTGAAGAGGGTAGTTTTCTGTTTGTGCTGTGCTATATGGATCAATGTTGTGATGCTTTGATCCACCAAATCAAAGTCATGTGGTGTAACCAATATGTAGGTAGTCATTTTGTTGTCGTGTGGGGGAAAAAAACAAACAAAAACTGAGAGGATCCCTTTAAATCCTCAAGACTGTATCTAAAGTTTTTTAAAAAATCTGATATTTTGACATTTTTATGGAAAGGGAAAGTTTGGTCAGGACATAAGGTGTAACCCTGAGAAAACATCTCAATATTTTTGACTCAAATTCATAATATTTGTAAATTAAAAAAGTTACCTTAAAATATGTAGGAAACTTTTTGGAAATTAACGTTTAAAGATTGTTGTGTGTACAGTCATATTCAAGATGCAAGGAATGTATTTTAATACCTTTTACTTGATGGTTACACCACATGAAATTAAGTCTAGATTTTTTTTGTAGAAAATGCAGTATTATTTTATTTATTTTTTAAATTTATTTATGAAACCATATTGACGCAAATATTACATTTCTATGAACTTGACATGTTTTGAAATTGATTTTTAAAAGATTTCTCGCCTCATACAACCTCTTTGTCAATGATCAATATGGTGTCATATTTTTCCTATGTGAGAAACAAAATCTCATATATAATATAAATTAATACTTTTTATTTTGTATTGTTATTTTATTATTTTTATTTTTATGAATTTATGTATTTATTTACTTTCTTGTAATTTAGTTGTTTTTAAAAATCTCATTTGCTGTCAACTATCTCTAGTCTTCAGTTTGACAAATAAAAAAAACTGTTCCAAAACTACAAATATTCCATGTATTCTTTCCTAACTAGAAATGTCATGTTAACTCCCTATCTGTTGTATTTGCTTCTATTGCTTCCCACATCATTCTAACAATCTTGTTTTCCCCCTTCAGATATACATCAGAAATGTAACGGCAGGCAGTCTCAAACTAGTGCGAGCAGACAGTGCTGCCTTCTGGACTTTGCATCTGTGGTTATTCACATAATTTCCATTAGAATTGTTGGACTTTTCATGGAACGTACCTTAACAGTTCTGGCACTCAGGAACAGGAAGTGAGAGTCATGGCTGCCATCCCCGTCCCACCAATCCCTCCTCCACCGCCACCACCACCCCCTCCTGCCCCTGCCTGTGGCCTGACCCGCATGGACTCTGGCCGCAAACAAAGGCTTCGCAACCTCAACTGGGAGCGGATACCGAAAGAGCGCGTAGAGGGCCGTAATAGTGTGTGGAGTGGCTCCTTGAATGAGGACGATGACTTCCGTATCGACCTGAATTCTCTGGATGAGCTCTTTGGGCAGAAAGAAGGCGGCAATCCAGACAGGACCAACAGCTTTCGCCGAAGTTTGCTGTGCTGCAGGTCTCCCCAAGAAACTAGCATTGACAAAGTAAGCTCAAATTCATATTGCGTTATTTACCACAAAGAAAAAACACTGCAGTGCTTTGGTAAATCCTAATAAGGTTTGAAAACGCCATTGAAAGTAGAATATATTGAAATGTAAGCTCTTTCAAAAGCCTTTTTGGGTCTTACTGAGTATTTTTCTCATTTACCTCATCTTTTTGATTAAGCTAAAACTGCATGTAATTAGGACACTGTATGACATTAAATTAATTGTAAACAAAGCATGTTTCATTTAAGAGAAAGAGGTTAAAGGGTTAGTTCACCCAAAAATGAAAGTTCTCTCATGCCTTCCAAGATGTGTATGACTTTGTTTTATCTGCTGAACACAAATGAAGATTTTTAGAAGAATATTTAATCTCTGTAGGTCCATACAATGCAAGTGAATGAGTGCCAAAATCCACATAAGGACAATATAAAAGTACTCCAGACAACTCTGGTGGTTAAATCCATGTCTTCAGAAATGATATGATATGTGTAGTTGAGAAACAGATCAATATTTATGTCTTTTTTTTTTTTATTTTTTTGACTATAATTTCTCCTCCCTGCTCAGTCAATCTCCACTTCACTTTCACATTCTTCATCTTCTGTTTTTGGTGATTCACATTCTTTGTGCACATCGGCCCCTACTGGGCAGGGATGAGAATTAAAAGATAAATAAAGACTTAATAATGTATCTGTCTCTCACCCACACCTATTATATCGCCTCTGAAGACATGGACTGAACCACTGAAGTCTTATGGATGACTTTTATTTTGCCCTTATGTGGATTTTGGAGCTTCAAAACTTTGGCACCCATTCACTTGCATTGTAAGGACCTACAGAGCTGAAATATTCTTCTAAAAATCTTCATTTGTGTTCTGCAGAAGAAAGAAAGTCACACACATCTGGGATGCCATTTTTGGGTGAACTATCCCTTTAAGTATAGACCATATTTAGGTCACTATTGCAATTTTTTCAGATTTAAGTGCTGATTACCAATTGTTCTTTGCAGGTTACACTGCTCGACTCAAAGCGCAGCATGAATGTTGGAATATTTCTACGGCAGTTGAAAATGTAAGTTATTGGTTTAGTTTAACTAAAAATAGACAGATATATCGGCCATGCCGATTAATCAGCCGATATTTGGTCATTTTAAGTTTATCTGCATTGTTTCCAAAATCTACCAATCTGTAATGCAAAATTTTTTTAAAAAATTGTTACTTGAGTAAATATTTGTACATTTTTTTTTTTTTTTTTTTTACAATCTTTTTAATTGAATTGTACAGTATTATAAGTATTATATACGCCATCCTGCTCTCTAGATATCGGTATCTGCACTGACCATTGACTCCTTTCAGTTGACCACTAGTTTTAGCAATTGCTACTCGGGGCATCTGAGGTCAAACTTTACAGGTGAGTGCAGTCATATAGTTCCATTTGTTAGAAACAGGAAATGAAGGTGTTGAATATAAAGGAAGTCTTCTTAACACTTTAGATGGGCAGTAGCTGCAGGGTGTGTTTATTTCTGAGTCGTTGTTTGTCGCCATCAGAGTAGTAGATGTGTGAATGAAAAGTCGTCTGAGGGCAGATGACAAGTGTTGAGACTTCGGTCCAATCAAAACAGCTGTTTTTGACAGTCAGTAAAGGTGGTCAAAGGTCACTACTAAAGGTCGCACCTGCTTTGCACCCAACTGAAACATGAGGAGCCTTGATCTCTGCAGCAACATGTTAATTTGAAATTTGCAACAGACATTGAATCAGGGCTCTACAGTGTGAAGATTTCACCCACATATGCAAATTAATTTTGGGCAAATGTGGAGAATTATTTGGGCAAGTATGAGCGACTGTTGTGTTGGACTTTCAGTGTTGATTGTAACAGTCTTGAGTTTGTCCCGTTGCACTGCTCACCTATAGTGTAGATTGATATGCAAATTATGTTTGACCCTACAATTGGGTGCTTTTGTGGAAAAGTTTACTACTGTGTAACATGATGCGAAATTAACACGTATTATGTTAATGCTGGGTCATGCATTACAAGCATCCATTTAAAGGAATATTCCAGTTTCAATACAAGTTAACCTCAGTAGAAAGCATTTGTGGCATAATGTTAATTACCACAAAATTCATTTAGACTTGTCAGTACTCTGTTACAATGAAGCATTTACAGTGTGATAAATAGAAGTGAATGGGGTCAAAACTGTTTCAAAAGTATAGCCGCAAAACGCAAACAATGTTTTGTTTGTAGTGTGATAAAATCACTTACAAACCTTTTCTCTGTAAAGTTATATACAATTTTACAATTTCATTTCAATGACGTCGTAATGCTGTAAACCCTTTAATCCTGGTAAGCGATGAGTCAAAAAACTTTACAGCTCAAATAATACATTAGATTTAACAGAAGAATTCATATACAGTTGTGCTCAAAAGTTTGGCATTGATTTTGAAAATGACTGATCATGCAAAAAAACTGACTTTTATTTAAGGATAGTGATCATATTAAGCCATTTATTATCACATAGTTGTTTGGCTCCTTTTTAAATCATAATGATAACAGAAATCACCCAAATGGCCCTGATCAAAAGTTTACATACCCTTGAATGTTTGGCCTTGTTACAGACACACAAGGTGACACACACAGGTTTAAATGGCAATTAAAGGTTAATTTCCCACACCTGTGGCTTTTTAAATTGCAATTAGTGTCTGTGTATATGTATATATATATATATATATATATATATATATATATAGTCAATGAGTTTATTAGCTCTCACGTGGATGCACTGAGCAGGCTAGATACTAAGCCATAGGGAGCAGAAAAGAACTGTCAAAAGACCTGCGTAACAAGGTAATGGAACTTTATAAAGATGGAAAAGGATATAAAAAGATATCCAAAGCCTTGAAAACGCCAGTCAGTAATGTTCAATCACTTAAGAAGTGGAAAATTCGGGGATCTCTTGATACCAAGCCAAGGTCGGGTAGACCAAGAAAGATTTCAGCCACAACTGCCAGAAGAATTGTTCGGGATACAAAGAAAAACCCACAGGTAACCTCAGGAGAAATACAGGCTGCTCTGGAAAAAGACGGTGTGGTTGTTTCTAGGAGCACAATACGACGATACTTGAACAAAAATGAGCTGCATGGTCGATTTGCCAGAAAGAAGCCTTTACTGCACCAATGCCACAAAAAAGCCCGGTTACAATATGCCTGACAACACCTTGACACACCTCACAGCTTCTGGCACACTGTAATTTGGAGTGACGAGACCAAAATAGAGCTTTATGGTCACAACCATAAGTGCTATGTTTGGAGAGCGGTCAACAAGGCCTATAGTGAAAAGAATACCATCCCCACTGTGAAGCATGGTGGTGGCTCACTGATGTTTTGGGGGTGTGTGAGCTCTAAAGGCACGGGGAATCTTGTGAAAATTGATGGCAAGATGAATGCAGCATGTTATCAGGAAATACTGGCAGACAATTTGCATTATTCTGCACGAAAGCTGTGCATGGGACGCTCTTGGACTTTCCAGCACGACAATGACCCTAAGCACAAGGCCAAGTTGACCCTCCAGTGGTTACAGCAGAAAAAGGTGAAGGTTCTGGAGTGGCCATCACAGTCTCCTGACCTTAATATCATCGAGCCACTCTGGGGAGATCTCAAACGTGCGGTTCATGCAAGATGACCAAAGACTTTGCATGACCTGGAGGCATTTTGCCAAGACGAATGGGCAGCTATACCACTTGCAAGAATTTGGGGCCTCATAGACAACTATTACAAAAGACTGCACACTGTCATTGATGCTAAAGGGGGCAATACACAGTATTAAGAACTAAGGGTATGAAGACTTTTGAACAGGGGTCATTTCATTTTTTTCTTTGTTGCCATGTTTTGTTTTATGATTGTGCCATTCTGTTATAACCTACAGTTGAATATGAATCCCATAAGAAATGTGTTTTGCCTGCTCACTCATGTTTTCTTTAAAAATGGTACATAGATTACCAATTCTCCAAGGGTATGCAAACTTTTGAGCACAACTGTAAGTGCTTTTTGTTTTTTATCTTCACATTTTTGCCTTTTTAAACCCTCCATAAATTGGCCCCATTCACTTCCATTGTAAGTGCCTCACTGTAACCTTGATTTGTTTCTTTTTTTTATTTCTTTTTTTAAGGAGGGACGAGTCTAAATTATGTTTTGTGATAATTAACATTATGCCGTAAATGCTGTCGATTACGCTAAACTTGTGTTGAATCCAAAATATTATTTTAAGCAACTTGATTAATATTCATTAATATTCAAACCTTCACAAAATCTACCTTTCAGCTTGTATACCTACCTGATGAATGTCACATACTATGCTGTAATTAATATTTATTAGAATAGCCTTCACCTTACAAGGATGTGTAAATTGCAGCATACAGATATCTAAAAATAAAATAAAATAATAATTAATAAATATGATATATAATGTGTATATATAACATGAGTTATAAGAATACATTCAAATACCAATAGTTTAATATGTTCATTTAGCTATTTAAATATGAATGTTCATAAACTACTGATCTGTTAATTGAAGATTTTAAACTGTTAAACCATTTTAAAATGTTCTTTGTCATAAATCAAATATATCGTATGTTTCTGAATTCTGTAGTAAATCTAAATTAAGTTTTCTGTGCTTGCTAGTTCATATGTACTGTACATGTTTATTGTGACACTTAAGTTGTGCTTTATAAGAGCTAAAAATTGTAACTTGTGGACCCTGAGTGCTTCTCAACAAAAATGTGAGCTTAAAGCCTTCTGAATATCAACAGTAATTTGATCCGTCCAATTTCAAGGAAATGTAATCCAGCGTTAAGAGTTCAGACTCGGCTCAGACAGGAAATCATAAGCCATAAATCATTATTTGTCTCTTTGAATGCGCTGGTCTTGTTTTATACAAAAAGGCCTGCGTTTTCATGTCAGCACCTGCATTCAGAGTAATCATTTGAGTAAAGCAGTGCCCATATCAGTTTGAAAAGCTCTTCTGTGAGACTGATATGTCACAACTTGTGGAGGAATTACAGAGAAATCCTCCCACAGTCTTCCCCATTTATGTAACCTCACAGAAGGGCACACTTTTGATGTGCGAGTATGAATTATACTCTGCTGTGGCCAAAGCAGGACTTTGTTGTGTGAGCCCTTGTACCGTTTCATTATTTCATTTTGAACTCTAAGGTGAACAAGCATGACCCTTTACTAACATTAACAATTATAGGCCATTAAAAACAAAAAACATAAACCAGTATGGTCTTGCACACCTATTTTTAGACCAGCAAAAGAACTGACCATGTGCTTAACACATGAGGATACTTTTCTTGTAGCTTTTAAGGAGTAAAGTGACAACTATATTGACAACAAGAAGAGCCTATGATGCCAAGAGGGCCAGATACTATAGTCCTATTCTTGTATCTTCCCTTTTCAACTGGACATTTCAATAAGCTTTGAATACGTAAGTTTGTCTGTGATCAGAAAGGACCAACACAGGAAAAATTACAACTTTTTTTTAAATTTTATTTTACTCACTCCTTCTGCAGTTTGTGGAAACAAGCAAAAATCACTTATATAGTAATGCACTTTCAATAGATGTCGATGGGGCAAGGAGTTGCACAAAAAAATATACAGTATCAAAGTATAGTCACAAGAACAAAACATTATGCTTTTTTTCACTTTATATTTCTGCTTGTAAATCCTTCAGTACACTTGCTCCATTGATTTATATTGTAAATGCATTATTTTTTTTTTTTTTTTTAGTTTAGTTCATAGATGCTATTGACGTAGCTTGTAGAACTTGTAGTGAACCCAGACTATTCCTTAAGTTGGTATTTTTCTTATTTAGTTGAGATTACAAAGTTGTCTGGGGGATCAGAGCAAAAAGTCGAACCTAAAATTTAATCAAAGGTTTTTACTACATGGGACAGAGAAACTGTTTTATGAAGACATTTTCACGGGACTCTGTTCTCTCTTCTTTCAGTGCGGCCAACGAGATCGTGGAGGATGTGAGGCAGGGGGCCGGAGAGCGATACGGAGCCGAGAAACTGACAGAACTCTGCAAGCTGCTGCCTGATAATGAAGAGGTATCGTGTCCTCTCTCACATGCAATACTTCCACAAAAACTGACATATCTGTCATTTCCCGATTCAATCTGTTTCATATTAGAGAGAATGCACATTTCGACATGATGTCACTTGTTGGAATTTACTCCGCACAATCTCAAATTACACTTTCTTATTTTTAGGAATGTAATGCTTTCCACTCTGTTGGAAAAATCTTGTTGGACTTGATACTTGAAATGTTATTAGTTTTGAAAGGTTTGCTAAGGCATGCATCACTATTCCACATGCTCATAATTAAGGTGAAGGATTTGAACAAACCCCCAACCCTAATTATTAAACTTTTGTGCATAACTCGGCTCGTACCGTTTGTGTTACAGACACGAATGATACCCGAAAGCATACTGCTCGTTGTGGAGAGGTGTGTTATTACTTTTCTAAGCAATCACACTTACAATTTGCGATTAAAACTGGTGAAAAAAATGGAGGGACCGTAGCCATGTGTAGAGACCAGAATGTCATAGACTTGGGGGTGGGCTCTTATGACTTGGGCCAGTAAACATCCACCCAGAACAACCTTGCAACCATATAGCAATGCGCTAAAAACCACTTAAAAACCTTAGGAACCGCATACCTATGCTATAGCAACTTCCCACAACACCCTAGCATCATGGTGTTGCGTTTTGTCCATGTTTTTATATTTTTAACAAATTATAGAGAACTGGTTCTTATTTAAAACCAGCTCCGTTTAAAAAAAAAAAAAAAACAACAAAAAAACAACCAAGTTCATGAATGTGCATTCTTCTGCCGATACAGACAAGACATTGTGCTAAAATACTCTGACAATGTTTCCTGTTCTACCATTCAGCGGCATTGCAGTACCGCTATTAAATTAGCTGTGCAAAACGTACAGTGCACCAGCATAGCCCAAATCCGGAACAAATGACTTTTTTCATACTTGAGTGGGTTATTTTGGGTTATAACGGAACGGAACGAAACATTCAGCGTGACCAGTGTAGCCTGATTCCCGAACGAATGGCTCAGAGTTGTTTCGTTTGAATCTACTCAAAAAACAAAACAAAAAAACAGCTCATAAAATACAGCTTGCCTGCAGTCTGATTCCTGAACAAATGACTCTTATGAGCCAGTTCTTTTGAATCTACAGTGCAAAAATACAGCACACCAGTGTAGCCCAATTCTCAAACAAATTACTAATTTTATGTGTCTGGATTTTTGAATCAACAGCTCAAAAAAATTCAGCGTGACTGGAGTCTAATTCCCGAACAAATGACTCTTATGAGCCAGTACTTTTTTTTTTTATCTACACCAGAAAAACATTGTGCTACCTCCCGAATGAATGATGCTTATCCAGCTTTTAATGAATAAAAAAACTTACAGAACCGCAAGTCAATGAGTTTTGAAATGAATCAATAACTCTTACTGTATTATGTCTACTTAAGGCTTTTGTTGTAATTAGTGGTATTTATATGAATTGAATTAAAAAGTCTTGTGTAAACACTATTAGCAAGAATCTATTCCGGTAAAATTTGAAATGTTCTCATCATCTGGTATCGGGCTGCTGAGGGCAGTAAATCCAATAAGAATCGCATTTCTAGAAATCCATTCTGAATATAACTTTTTAAATAAGTGTTTGTATTTTCTTTTGTCCAGGAGGCTAGATTGAAAAAGTTCAGTGGTGACCGTAGTTTACTGGCAGAACCAGATCTTTTCATGCTGTTGTTGGTGGAGTTACCAAGGTAAGAATTCATGACTATATGCTCATCTATTCATTCCCTTTTCCAAAAACCAAACCATTTTCTCTTTTTAACCTTTTACCATAGTGAATGTTCTCCTCATATGTCTTAAACCATCTGAGCTCATCAGCTCATGCCCTCCTACATAAACATATCACGATATCTTTTGCTGACTGTTAATTAATCAGCTCTTCCTCTCTCGTTATCATCATCATGTGACCCCACCAGCTTTCGTATGCTACTGGATGCCATGATCCTCCAGCAGGAGTTTGACCCTGCCGTAACCTCTCTCTGTGTGGCAGCCAGATGTCTGGGGGAGGCAGCTCGAGGTAAATAGTCAGGGGGGTGCAGCGGTCTTGCTTTCGGTAGGTTTGTTTGGGACTGTTGCAGCTCTGAAACCTTTAGCTTCCCTCCTAAATCAATTTCACATGTACGCAACAAAGTATCAGAGATGTTTTTTTTTTCAAGGGGGCCTTTTATGGAATTTTGGATCTAATGATTAATGGAATAAGTGGAACCTGATGGAACGTGTAATTGATGTGGTTGATGTTCATGTGTTGTTTGTGTAGAGTTGCTGAGCTGCCCCGAGCTTCACTCCATCCTGCGACTGGTGCTCAAGGCAGGAAACTATATGAATGCTGTAAGTGTTTTGCATTCATTTTTGTTAAAGGTTAAAATCATGTCATTCTGTGGAACTCAAAACGAGATGTTTAAAAGCCTTTTTATTATGCCATTTTTGATAAGGATCATTCGAAAGAAATCTGCACCTTTTTGTAGTAATATCGAGTTATCTTGTCTCCACAGGGAGGTTACGCTGGGAATGCTGCTGGATTCAGGATTTCCTCTTTACTCAAACTGGCCGACACCAAAGCCAACAAACCAGGCATGAACCTCTTGCATTTTGTTGCCATGGTAAGTGCCTTCGGTAATCACATCTTTCAAACATCATGTCACAGTAGCTTCACTTTCATTGCTTCATTCACGTAATTACATTACTCAGTTTGAAGGCAAGCAAACAGTGGCTGTTAAGGAAGAAATTCTTTCAGGGTGTTCGGAATGGAATGCTAGTGCACTGCATACTGCACAGTATACAAAGAACTAAACATAAGACCATTATAATTTGAATTGAACTAAGTGAAGTGGAACAGAATAAGAGTGACTTGATCAAAATCAACAAGAGTGTCTTGATTTGTCACTACAGGAGGCGGTGAAGAAGGATAAAGACTTGCTGATGTTTCCCAGCCGCTTGAGTCATGTTGCTCCAGCTTCAAGGTCAGCATACAAACAAGCCATTGATAAAGTTATAATTCTCCAAACTCTCAGTCTAGCAGAATATCTATAAATTAATCTCACGAAACCTGTCAAGAACATGCTGGAGTCACATTTCACCCCAAAATGACAAGAAAAAATTAAACCTATTTTGCTAAAAGAAAATAAAGGTTATATTTAAGACCATTAAATTGTTTTGCATTGTGACGATAAAGAATCGTAACAAAAACGAATTTTATTCCAATTGGATTAAGCAAAAAAAAATTATTCATATGGAAAAAAAGTTGTCAGGATCAACAATCACTTATATTTTTCTGGTTAGGTTATCAGAAGAATCTGTTGCAGAGGATCTATCGCGATTGCATAGCAGAGTCGCTGAACTCCAAATCAGAGCTCAGACAGACACTGAAATCGAGCAACAGACGAGAACTTTTCTGGAGGTATGCACCCTTCAATTTAGATTCAAACAATTGATGTGAAAATTCAATATGTAAGTTCATAATTTCTTTGTTTAGGTGGCAGAGGTGAGGCTGAAGGAAGCTGCCGATGAGGTGGAAATCTTACAGAGTGCTAGTAAAGCCCTCGTGGAGTTCTTCTGTGAAGACGAAAATTCCTTCAAACTAGAGGAGGCCTGTCGTATCTTCCAGTGCTTCTGTCAGCGATTCCAAAGAGCTGTGCGGGTGAGCATGCTACCTTGTGTATTTTTAATACAAAATAGCTATAAAAGTCTATATCTTGATATTTTGACAATATTCCATATATGGTATATCTTGAAGTTTCTGTATTTGATCTGAATTGTCTGAAAGAAGCAAAATGAACACAAGGAAGATTTTGTATTTTTTATGCACCAATACAACATAGTGTAGTGTGTGTGTGTGTGTGTGTGTGTGTGTGTGTGTGTGTGTGTGTATATATATATATATATATATATATCTCTTAATATATGAAATTTGACTTCCATTAATCTTTTTGTGTAATAATGCAAATTAATCATCAAATCAGAGTTTTGAAACAATTCATTAAAATCGTTAAAATGATCAGACTTCCCAATTCTAACAGCATTTTTGCCACATTGAGACGCTATTAAAACATCTTGCATCTTGACACAAGTTGTAAGACAGGAAATTATTGCAAATTAGTCCAGTGGCATGCTCTCTAGGGAAACTGAAAAATGAATATTGCAATATTCAGAATGTTACATATTTAACTTTTTAAAATCATCACGAATATTATAAATATGCACCACCTCGTACATTCTAATTAACTGATTGCTAATAACTGCGGTACTAGCAATGTAAATACATGTTGCATGTTAAACCATCATGGTTATGTTGCATGTGTCTTTTGAACTGTTAAAATTAAATAGCCTGCCAATAAACTGACAAATGATTTGTTTTCCACTCAGGAGAATACAGAGAGGGAGCTACAAGAGCAGCGGCGTGTGGCACGTGAGCGTGAGAACGTGGAAAAGCGTCGTTCCCTTGCCCTCTGCACCGGACTGGAAGTGGAGCGCCAACTGGACGACCTGGATCGCGCCCTACAGAGGAGCTTAAGTTACACAGGGACCCGTCGCAGTCTGCGCAGACACTCGCAGTACATCCTCTGCTCTGTTGAGAGAAATATGAAATCTGACAAGCAGCACCCCAACTCAGAGAGTGGAACCCTTCATGCTCTCAGTCCCGAAGGATTTAGTGGAGAATCAGAGCTTAGAAGACACTCACTACGCAAGAATGACGCTGTACAAACTGAACAAGGAATAAACAAAGGACTAAGAGTGGGTCAGTGTTTGTCAAGCACCGATTCAACGTGTGGCCTTCAACGAGGCACAATGGTTACACCAAACAGTATGAAAAACCATTCTACGTTGAATACAAGGACAGTCCTCAGTGATACCACTTTTGTTGCTTTAGGAGAAACGAGTATCACGTCACATCAGCAGGGGGCAGCGAATGTCTTGCCGCTCACAGGACTATCCTCTAACAATGTTTTGAAAGTTGAGAAACAGGTTCAAGGTGCCTGTGAAAGGCTGACGCAGATAGCGACAGATGCTTCGGAGGGCGTTGAGAAGCAGGATCGTGTAAATGGCAAAGAGGCTCCATCTGTAATGGGAGTAACGCCAGAGACAGACGCTGAAACCGCCACAAGTCTGGTAGGAGAGACTTGGTTGAATACTTTTTGCCCTGTTGACCCTAGTCCGCCACTTGCCCGTGAACTTGAGCCCTCTAGTCCAGATAGAAGTCATGTTTACCCACGAGTTGGCGAGACACTTGAGTGCCACACCCTAGTGAGGGGCCTCCGCTCGTACGAGAGCATTTCGGCAACTGTAACGCGCCCTGCAGCCAATCACTGCTCTAAATGGAAAAAAGAGCGGGAAGCCAAGGAGAGAGATGGCGCTAGCTTGCCACATGCTAATGATTTGCGTACTATAAAAACACCCACTCGAGGACCAACTAAAAGAGGACTGGTACCTCATGGAGGGCCTTCGAATAGTAGTGGCATTCCAAGGGTACGCACTAAGGCGGAGCCAACTCCTGTCGATGGTTTGTCAGCTAGTCACATATCACGTCTTTCCCCTACAAGTTCCACATATGTACGCTCATCGCTAATCACGCGATTTAACGGTGTCCAAAACGAACTCAAACATAACGCCAGCGCAGGGCAGAAGTTGAATGCCCAGTCTGAAACTAAACAAAAGCGTAATGCTTCTGAGACTGTGAACCAGGACAAGGACAAATGTCGTGAGCCGTTTGTTCGTGGATCGCCGTTACGCGTGTCCAAGCGGCTAGCGCCCAATTCAGACTCCCAGACACCCCACGCTATACATAGTCCAACCGCTGCTACGACCGCCAAGACGATCCGCACGGCCATCATCACTGCAGCCAAGGCTGCAAAGAGTCCGGAGTCTGCCTTCACCAAGAGCCTGGGTTCCCGAATCCCAGGTACTAAAATTCCCAGACCTGCTGCCCAACCCACGTGGAGATAATATTTGGTTGATACTTGAACTCTTCGAGAAGCGGCCAGGTGACCTTTAATGGTTGTCACATGCTTAAGCGCCTAAATTAAAGGATTGGTTCATCAAAACATTACGATTCGGTCATTTACTCGCTATCATGTTGTTCCAAAACTGTATGTCGGTCTTTATTCTGTTGAACGCAAAATACATTTAGAAGAATCTGATGTGACTGATCACTTTTTCCATGCAGTTACAATGAGTGAGAATTAAAGCTTTCCAAAAAGGACGCAAGAGCATCATTGCCAGTATATGTCTTGCGCTATATTCCGAGTCTTCTGAAGCCATACAAACCAAACATGGCGAATCATTCTTCGGAGTCTGATCTTTTCAATGAAACGGTTGATCTGGTTCACAAAAAAAGTGTGTTGAGTGATTTATTCATGAAACGGACTGACCCGTTCCACTCACTGACTTTTGCACCCTTTTTGAAGCTTGATAACTTTCCCATTCATTATAATTCCATGGAAAAGAGTGACCAGTACACAATTCAGAATTTCTCCTTTTGTGTTCCACGGAAGAAAGTAAGTCATATGGGT
Source organism: Myxocyprinus asiaticus (assembly GCF_019703515.2). Taxonomy (NCBI): domain Eukaryota; kingdom Metazoa; phylum Chordata; class Actinopteri; order Cypriniformes; family Catostomidae; genus Myxocyprinus; species Myxocyprinus asiaticus. The sequence continues at coordinate 40,325,044 of NC_059370.1, read as the reverse complement.
TTGGAATGACATCAGGGTGAGTAAATGATGTCAATGTTAATCTTCCAGTGAACAATTCCTTGAATATATGATATATGAAAACAAGTAGACTTCCGTTGGTGGACGCCAAGGTTTTTGTGTAAACTGTCAACTCGAACTGCTTCTCCCTCTAAAATGCCACTAAATAAAGAAGCTATTCATTGTGTCTGTTCAGAATGGACAGTATACTGTAATGGATCCCGGACAGAATGACCGCTACTTTTCAGAGTTCTCCTCTCATTCAGGTCTTGGTTTTAGCCTCCCTTTTCAAGACTTTGATTCTCTTTAAAGTTGAAACTATCAGGACAGGCTTAGCACTGTTTCTAGCTGTATACTCTACCTCTGAACACTAGTGTGCCCTGTGCAGGTAACAGCGCACCTCAGAAGGGACATTTAACATAATTCCTCCCAGAACCTTATTACAAAAACCCAGTTTTATATCTTACTTAAAGAATTTGCTTTGCCATGTTTTTGCTAGAATGTTACCTTTCTATCATGAGACATTTTATTCAACATCAAAGCAAATAGAGCCCATAGTAAATTACTGAAAACTGAACTCTTGTGTAATTCAGCCCTCTGCGGTCTGATTGATCTTAAATTGCCCTGATGTGGTTTAGGTCAAATTGACTGTGTATTTTACAGTTAGGTACGAAATAGTGAGCTTAAATTTACCATGTGATCAAATAAAATGTACTCAAGATCCCAAAGCAAATATGGTGAAGCAAATGCATTACGCCTTCATCTGTACGTTAGGTTCCCTCACTTTGATGCACTTTAAAGATGAATGAGATTTAATGCTGACAGAAATCATCTCAGAGGTTATCTGCTGTACTTTTTATGTGTGTTGTGTTTAAATTAACAGAATTGAAAACATAGTTGCCCTTTGTAATATTTGTATTTGTAAATAAGGAGAATTTGAAATAAAGCATGAATTAATTGATTGCCCCTTCTGCAAGTTGGTTTTTATTTGATACGAATGAAAGATATTCTGTCTTAAGTCATTTTAAAGGAATATTATCGATAGCATTTGTGGCATAATGTTGATTACCACAAAAGTGACTTTTTTTTTTTTTTTTAAAGCACAAATCTGGGTTACACTTACTATGGAAGTGAATGGGGCCTATCCGTAAATGTTAAAATACTTACGGTTTCAAAAGAATAGCCACAAGATGTAAGCAATACGAATGCTAACATGATTTTAATGTGATTTAAAATCGCTTACTAACCTTTTAATGTGTGAAGTTATATCCAATTTTACAACTTTGTTGCAATTTATGACAGCTGATGCCAAATAACAAATTTATCTGCCTAGAGAACTGTAGTCTGCTGGAAAAATGAGGATTTAAATAACTTTACAGCTCAAATAATACACAAGTTTAAACAGAAAATTTAATGCAAGTGCTTCTATAAAATTATACGCTTCAAATTTCTGCCTTTTTAAACCCTCCAAAAATTGGACCCATTCACTTCCATTGGAAGAGCTTCATTGTAACCTCAGTTTTTGCTGCTGCTTTCTTTTAAGAAATGGAGGGACGAGTTGACATTATTTTTTGTGGCAATCAACATTATGCCACAAGTGCTGTCGATTGAGCTTAACTTTATTGAACCTGGAATATTCCTTTTAAAGTCGATATGAAATCAAAGTTGACCCTGTTTTACATATTACATGTTCCTGGCATTTTTGTGAATGATTCATCTGTGCACATTATTACAAAGAAAAAAGCTGGTTGTTTTAGCCATCTTTCATTAAAATGTATTAACTCGCTCTGCTTCAGAAACTACTTTCCTTGTATATTGTAACAGGCTGTGCTTGCTATTGGTTAATGTTTACCAATTGCCAAATGGCTTATTAGGCATTGTTTTAGGCTACTGTTGTATGCAATGCAACCTTTCTAAAGTTGTGCCAATAGTTAATGCAGATATTAAGCGCCAGTTAATATAATAAAGGTTACAGAAATGAAAGTAAATAATAACAGATTTGGAAAAAGAAGCATTATCATTAGTCACTGGGTTACCAATTTTCAGCCTCCACATCCCAGAGAAAACATTTCCCCAAAAGTGGTTACCAGTTGTGTTTTAGGAGACACAATCCACTGACAACTCTCATTCAGATCCATTCTGATATTAAACATCTGCTTTTCACAATCATCAATTCCTGTCCTGCATTTTTTTTTTTTTTGTAATTGAATATCCAGTTTTGCACTAAAATGTCATATTGCTAAAATAAATTGGGTTGTGAATGCTGTTTTATGTTTGTACCCAAAAATTTAAATTCTCTCATTTACTCACCCTCATGCCATCCCAAATGTGTATGACTTTCTTCTGCAGAACATAAATGAAGATTTTTAGAAGAATATCTCAGCTCTGTAGGTCCATACAATGCAAGTGAATGGTGACCAAAACTTTGAAGAACATAAAGGCAGCATAGAAGTAATCCATACGACTCCAGTGGTTTAATCCATGTCTTCTGAAATGATCCAATTTTGGGTGAGAACAGACCAAAATGTACCTCTTTTTCACTGTACATCTTGCCATTGTAGTCTCTAGGCATACATGATCATGCCTAGAGGCTGCAATGGCAAGATGTTCAGTGAAAATGTTGTTATATTTTGGTTTGTTCTCACCCGAAATCAGTTAGATCGCTTTAGAAAATATGGATTGAACCACTGGAGTCGTATGGATTACTTCTATGATGCCTTTATGTGCTTTTTGGAGCTTCAAAGATTTGGTCACCATTCACTTGCATTGCATGAACCTACAGAACTGAGATATGTTTCTGCAGAAGAAAGAAAGTCATACACATCTGGGATGGGATCTGAGTGATGAGAGAATTTTAAATTTTTGGGGTGAACAATTTCTTTAAGAGGTACACCAAGTTTGTTTTATGTTGTGCCTTCTGCTACAACAGTGGTCTTGAGACTTTACACTGTCACTTATCAGCATGTATACCAATGATACAGTCTGATTTTTTATCATAATCATTCCATCAGTGGCTTTGCCAAACTGGTGGGATCAGTGTGGGCAAATTAACCAGACTGGCTCAATTTTCAACATCCTGAAACGGCCTCCTATTTTGCTGTCTTCATTAACAGCTCATTGTTTAATGCCCTTTGGTTGCACTCAAAGGCCCCTATACCCTCATCCCCATATCTTGACACAGTCACTCCCAACTTGTAAACGTTGCCATGGTGATGCTTTGGCCATGGTCAAGAACCCGCAACAGAACAGTGGGAGAGGGGATGGGGGAAGATGCTAGTCTGGGGGTCTCAGTGGGAAAGGTTCTTTTATAGCACATAATGACGCCAGAACTCTTGGGAAAAGCAATAAACTGGTGCTGTCTGTGTATCCATGCACCCAGATGTCATTCATTGTGTTGCTGATTTGATGAACCATGTGAATGACATCATTATGCTGTGGGAAAAGTGATACTGCCTCAAGAGACGTGAAGTTTTCTCAACTCAAATTTAATTTAGTCATAGTCTGTTGTAGTCCAATTCAATTCATAGAATGTGCTTGCAAAATGCAAAATAGTGTTTAGTTAGGTCAAACTGGTTGATTCATGTCTGGAAATTAAAATGTCAAGTATCCTTCACGTAGAATTCACATGCGGACAGCATACTACCTATTTCTGCAGTATGCATATTGTGCACTGCATGCTTATTTTCTGGGTTCCATGGGAGACCTGTATGACCTATCCTATAATACATAGCACTTAGTTGTGTAATCAATGAACCAGAAGTAATTACGGCCACATTCTTAATATCTCTTTCTTGGCTCGCTATTTGATCTTATTGTCAAAAGTTAAGGCATTTTTACTCAAAACATGATTAAAAATGCTATATATTATTATTATTATTATTATTATTATTATTTTAAATACACCTGGACACCAATTGCTCAATTAAACATACAACATTAATGAGTACATGTGTTGACAGCATTGTAGCATCCTACTGTTTGAAATATTTGTTGCATTGTGTACTGTTTCACATACTATTTTATATGCATAGTAGACAGCATATAGTATTCTGCACATTAATAGTATGCAGTTAAAAGTACTCTAGTATTCCATTCTGAACAGAGCCATGGTGTTTTCCCATGAGAACTAAGTGCAATATTTCATGTAATACATTTCTCTACCAAACGAAATGATTTGCTTTCTGTGTAAACGTTTAATAATGTTACTGTTATCCACTGTGTGTTGCCCATCCTTTCAAACAGGACTAATAACCACTAATACAGATGTTTAGCGCCATCTACTGAATAATCTCAAAGATTACAAATTTCACTAATGTCCTTGAAATCCTCGGGAGGGGCGGGACACTAGGAAGTCCGATTCATTTTAGCGAATCGGTTCGTTCGAACGGTTCGTTTCAATGAACCGGTTCACCAACTGAGTCAATCACACGTACTCTTCCCAGAAGTCCCCTGACTGGCATTTTTCATTTAATTTGTGTTGTAAAATTGCTATTTACCTCACGATTAGGTTATAAGAATTGCTGTCTTGTTAATAACTCCAAAATGCATTGTAACAACAATAGAGCTGTTATCAGGTTGTGGTCCAAACATTTCCAATGGGTTTTTTTTTTTTATAGCAGCAGTTTTAGATTTGTGATTCAAGTAAGGTCTGTGGTTGACATTACTTTCAGATAGTATACAGAAATAATCCAAGGCACCTCTTTTGGTGTAAGCAATTAAAAAGCCTTTGGCTTTTATATGTTTTTAATGGAAACCCAACCAAAGTGCAGCTGTGATTCACCTTTCTACAGAACTTTCAGCGCTCCAAACCCAGATCATATCACACATCTACAAGATGTCTGTTTTAGATCTTTTCATCTGGAAAACATTATATTCTAATTAATATCTGCTAAACATCTTAAAAAGACCAGGGCCCGTATCCACAAAAAAATCTTAAGGCTAAAAGTAGCTCCAAAAACGGGAATTTAGGAGCAACTCTTAAAAATTAGGGGCATGTCACTCCTAATTTTAGGACTCATACAATTTTCATCAAAGCATTTTAAGGCTAAAAGTAGCTCCTAAACCCACAGGACTTCTAAACAGTGGCATAGCCAAGGGTGGGCCGGGGTGGGTCTGGACCCACCCAAATTAGACCCAGAATATTAGAGATTATTCTTTGACTTCATATATATATTTATAAAATTGTTTAAAAAATGCATACATTCTAATTTCTGAAAGTGTGAAAGATCTGTTGTAATGTGCCGATCCTCTGTTGTTAAAGAAAATTTGTTTAATAAAATTGGCCGAAAACTGAAAACTGACTCAAATGATCTGAAGAAGTCTGCTGTCGTCATTCAACATTAAAAACAATGTTTAAGAATATTATAATGACAAAAACCTTTAAAAAGGTATCACCTGACTCGCAATTGAGTGGATGTATTTAAATAATATAACATTATAATATTATAAACATTATAATATTGACATTGACCTTTAAAAAAGGTATCGTCCAAATCTCTGTGTTTTCATTATTGCAAAGTTAGAGATGCAGTTAACTCTCCAACGAACCAAAACAACCCATTTACACCGGAGATAAATTTTGACAACTTGCGAGCAAACAACCAAAAAATGTCTTTCAGATGTAAATACACACATCATATAGACATCTGGGTGATGTACATGTGCCATCAGGGAAATTTGTTCTTTCGGAATTACTTTCAGATGTTTTGTTCTATAACATAAATTACACAAGCATACCCCAAACATGAATTTTAAAGCAGCTGTGTTTTGTTTTTTTCTTTATAGTATGTTGCTAACAAGTTGCTAGATGAGAACTACAACCCTTTCCTTTTTCCATTTCGTCAGGCACATTCACTTACATGCTTGTGGTATTTGTATTGGTAACCCCCAGTAATCAAAACAAGCAAGTACAACCCCCCCAATATACCATGATCAAAGGAAACATGTAGATGCTTCACGCTGCAACCCCCCCCCCCATATTCAAGCCAAATCTACACCTTTGACCTAACGCAAGAATGCCCTGTATTCCCAGAGTTGCCGCAAGGGGCGCTAAAATGCTAAAATTTCTTTTTTTCAATCAACAACTATCATGGCGGAGCAGCAATTTGAGGAGAGTCTTGTCGAACAAGTTAGATTATAGAAACATATTTTTCTGTCATCTTTTCAGCAAACACAAAAGCACACATTCCTCAACTGTCGACATGTTGACTCCACCACATCCGTAAAGATGCATAAAGATGCTGACAACCACCGCTGGAGTTCACGAATTCGATGCGCAGGTTGATGGTCTCAGACGCGGAAGCAACTGATTCGCCCTCCGCCACCCGGATTGTGGCGAGTCACTACACCACCACGAGGACTTAGAGTGCATTAGGAATTGGGCATTCCAAACTAGGGACAAAAAGTGGAGAAAAAAAACAGTGTGCTTTGTGTTTTACAGTTTTATGCTTAAACATACAATAAAGTAATGAATATCTCTTTGTAGAGCGATCTAACACTTAGTGAATCGTTTTGGCCGAATCGTCTTCTTGTTTAATGGCGATCAACTCTTTAGGAGGATTATTGCCACCTACTGTACTGGATGGGTGATGAGTCTGAAGTTTAAAATCTGTATGGATGTTTCATACTCCAATCAGAGCGCATGCTCATGCTAGCACTGCATGTTCAGCTCCTCTAACATTCACAATTAGTTCTTCATGCTCCAGATTAGGTAGAGTATTTCCATCCACACATTATATTCTAGACCCTAGACCTGAGATATATATAAATTTAATTAGTGCTCTGTATACCTGTCTGTCCATTAAACCTTTTCCTAAAATATCCTTGTAAGGGGGTTCAATGGAAAGGAGGAGGCGAGAACCGGCTTGACAACTTAAATAATGATTTAATAAACAACTTAACCAAAAACACACAACCATAAACACACAGTACAGCTGCCTGTAATTCTCTCTCGAACTGTCGTCCCCGGCCGCCTTTATCCCTCGCGCGCCTCATCAGGCTGATTGGGGACCGGGCGTGCGTCATTCCAGCCCGGCCCCGACCTCCTCGGCTCTACACTCCTCCTGGCGTTGCCTCAGGCCGGGGAGCCCCCGGCATGACGTACATCCCCCCTTTCCTCTCCGGGGGGGTGTGCCTTGCGCCCCGACTGCCGGCGGGTCATCCCTGCCTTCCTCGACCTGGGAGGAGACAGGAGGGGAAGAACAACAACAACAAAAACAAAACAGGCGAGGGAAAGGCCAACACGGAGGGACAGAGAGAGAGAGAGGAGAGAGAGAAAAAGAAACTCACCGGTTCTCTGATGCGCCGTCGCGTGGTCCTTGATCACTCCTCCACCCTCTCAGGAGGACAGCAGCCGCTCCTCCCCGGGCGGACCGGAGTCAGACCTCCGACCCCCAGTGGACAGAACGCCCCTCCGCGTTCCCGGCGTCCCGTGGGGACACTCCTCCGCCCCTGGCATCGGCCCTACCACTCCAGGCGGTCGGGGAGTCGCTTCCCTCCCCCCGCAGACGGCGGTCTTCTTTCGACCCCTCTGTGTCCCCGGGGGACGGCAGGGCACTCCTCCGCCCCCGGCAGCGGCTCCCTCGCTCCAGGCGGTCGGGGAGTCCCGTCCCCACTCGCCTCGCAGACGCCAGCTGTTCCCCGCGTCTGGGTGGTCGGGCTACTCCGTCCCCCGTCGGATGGCAACGGTGCTCCCCTGGGTGGACGGCAGTGTCGAGGACTCTGCGACGGGAATCCCTCCTCCTTCCCGGGTTTCGGCACCAGTGTAAGGGTGTTCAGTGTAAAGGAGGAGGCGAGAACCGGCTTGACAACTTAAATAATAATTTAAAAAACAAGCAAAAACACACAACCATAAACACACAGTACAGCTGCCTGTAATTCTCTCTCTCTCGAACTGTCGTCCCCGGCCGCCTTTATCCCTCGCGCGCCCCATCAGGCTGATTGGGGACCGGGCATGCGTCATCCCAGCCCGGCCCCGCCCTCCTCGACTCTACAATCCTCATCCTTCACTATGTCCTCCACGTTTTTAAAGTGACCAAATAATATATCATGATATATATAATATTTACTATCCATAAAAAGCACATGACATACATTTTCAGATACTCCATACACATCACATAATCCATTTTCATGCAAACCCATAAGTGCCAGTGTTGATTTCAACCCTGTGTGTCCCGGTCTTAATCTAGACAGCAATACTTCTTTTCCATTTCCTCCCTGGCAATTTATCATCCCTACTGTCTGTGTAATACTTTAACACCATCTCCCTGTGTTACTACTGTCCCATCTAATTTGCCACTTATTCATTAACATTTTCTTTAAAATCGATTTTGCCTCCTTTTTCCCCATAGGTACTTTAACACCCACCTCCCTCTTGTCTAGTGCTTTTTTTTTTTTTTTTGCTAGTTTATCAGCAACTTCATTACCAGATACCCCAACATGTGCTGGTACCCAACAAAAATACACCACTATTCCAGCCTCTTTCAGTCTGTATAACGATAAATATACTTCCATTAATAAATCTACTCTGTCTGATCTTGCATGTATTATACTGATTAAAGCTGAAGAAGAATCTGAGCATATTAGTACTTTGTTTGGTCTGACTTGTTCAACCCACTGTAGTCCTATTATTATAGCTGTTAACTCTGCAGTGTACACAGATTACTCATCGGGCAATTTCAAACTAATTTGTGTTTTAATTTTCGGAATACATAAACCTATTCCAAACTTTTGACTGACAGGTTCCTTAGAACCATCTGTAAATATTTGTAAAATTGAATAAAATGTGTTATTTAAAATAGCATTAACCTCGTTTCCTTTGGCCGAATCATTGAAATGAATCGGTTCAAAAGAACAATTCGTTCGCGAATCTGACGTCACAACACCAAGCGACTTCCTCCTCGCTCTTCTTCGACGGTGCGGTGCCGTGTCATCTATAAATACCGCCGCGCTCCTGTTCACAGTCTCTTTATTTTACAATGGGACTGTGGAAGCGTGATATCAGAACACAGGAAAATGACAGCGAGAGCTGGCCATTACAAGGTAAATTCGCACACTTGTATATAATTTGTGAAGTTTCATTGTGTTTTAACCAAATACAAAACTAAATATGTTGCGTCCCGTGACGCTTTTCTAGATCCTGTAGTACTTGTGTGTTGGTTTCACCATGTGCGCTTGATGAAAGCAACACTGCATTTACTTTTTTCACTTCTAGGTGGCTGAGTAGGATTGCACTTACTTCAGTTTAAGAATCCACCACTACTGTAACTGGTACGTGATGCAAGTTGGCTATCTTTTATGTTTTGCTCCAAGTCCAGCGGAAGTCAGCTGTGCAGGCCTTTTCCGTGCCTGAGCTAGTGTTACTCTGCTGGAAGAGAAAGGCACTGCCGTTTGTGCTTCATCAGCTTTTGCTGTTTTAGTGAATCCTGATGTTCTGCACTGGTCGTTCCATGCCTTCTGAGAGTGGACTGTGCTCACAAAATGGGGCAGCCCTAGTCTTGGGGTGAACAATCAAATAAAATGTGTTTTATTTGAAATGCATTTAGTTAAATACTTTGTGTTCTGCAGCAGGCCCAATGCATCTCAGGGACTTGTGATCACTATATCTCTATGGTAAGAATTTGTTTTCTGATGTAAGGATTTTTGTTTCATAAAGACTTAACGATTGTGGTGTGATGAACCCTAACACATCATACTTACATATAATGTGGAGAGACAAATATTACTGATCGCAGTCACATTACTGTAGTGACCTACTTGATGACAACTAGTTTTTTCTAATTTGTCCCATTTCATCTAAGGAACGAGGTGTTGAAGGGTCCAGTGACGTTGTCCTAGCGCAGGTAACGTTAGCACTTCAACGTTGTAATCCAAGTTGATACCATCATGGCAGAAGCATTCCTCTGTTGTGATGCCTGTTTATCTTGGAATAGCAAATGCAGGGTTGGCACAGGTTTTTGTTGGCACGGTCTACAAAAATCTGACTATAAAGCCTGCTACAGTTCACTTAACACTGAATAATGTCAAATTACTTGTTTAACATCCCTTTTGTTTCTGTAATAGGAAAGATGTATGAGGAGCATTCAAACAGCAACGGTTCTTGCTGAGTGTTACATGAAGTATTCATAATGTGGGAAGCATTTCAAATTGTGACGTTGGTTGAGCTCTGGAAGCTTTGTTCTGTATACAATAGCATAATGTGAATGAATATTTTTATTAAACATTTACAAAGACTGTACTCATGCAAGGGGAACAATGTGAACTGAATTGTGGAACTGTAGATTAGTGTTAAGTGGTTTGATCCCAGTGTACATGAGTCAGAAGTCATGCATTCAAGTGCAAGTTCCCCTCAAGTTTGAATTGAGCACTATGTATAAAACTTGAACATAGTATGAATATGTATATCCATGTGATGGACATAAACAATGTAATGCCATTCTAAGATTTGCAAGTAAAAATGGAAATTTCACTGTTTCTTTTATTTCTATGAGCGGACAAATCTAAAACAACTGTAATTTGATGTTTCTTGGGGTCCAGTTTAGTGTGTGTAGGTGAGTTTCCCAGAGTTGTAATCAACTTTAATTTGTATATGATCCACTGTTGGTTGATCCAGTGGTGCCCCACTGAAAGTGATGTATGGAAGACCACTGCAAATTCTGCTTCCCCATTTGATTCAACAGCAAAATAAAAATGTCACTTCCCCAAGTTTCCAAATGAAGGAAAAAAAAAAAATAGAGAAATGGATTATTCAGAAGAGAATTGATGGCAAATACTAAAACCTGAAGTTTGCTAGATTTACACTTAAGGAAATGTACCATCACAGTCTATGAAAAGGGTTCATTTATCATGAAAGGCATATTTTATACAATTGACTACAATGGTGTTACATTTTGGCATGCCCAATTCCCACTACTTAGTAGGTCCTCGGGGTGGTGGAGGACAAGTCTCGGTTGCCTCCAGTTCTGAGACAGTCAATCCACCCGTCTTATGACGTGGCCCGCTGTGTATGACCCCATGGAAACTCGCAGCTTGTGGAGGTTCATGCTACTCTCCACGTGCCCCATTGAGAGCAAGAACCACTAATCGTGAACACGAGGAGGTTACCTCATGTGATTCTACCCTCCCTAGCAACCGGGTCAATTTGGTTGCTTTGAAGGCCTGGCTGGAGTCACTCCGCACACCCTGGATTTGAACTCGCAACTGCAGGGCTGGTAGTCAGCGTCAGTACTCGCTGAGCTACCCAGGCCCCATATTTGCATATATTTAATGTATAAACAGTGCTGAAAAGCCATTAAATAGCTTATCCACTCTTCTGAGAAAGTTGCCTACTAGATGTTGGTACCCCCTAATTTTCAGATGGCAGATAAGAAACCTTGTACATTTGGTCTCTTCAATCTTAAATATTTGGAAACATTCTTGTTCCGTTTTTATCCCAAAGGTGTTCAGGTCTGGGATTTGGGCGGGCCAGTCAAGTTCTTTCATGCCAGGCTCCGTAAATAGTTTCTTTATGGACCTCGCTTTGTGGACATTTCGGGGCATTGTCATGCAGGAACATGGCCCCATTCTCCTGAAAATGTTTGTCTTGGTAGACTGCAAGGAAAAATGCTAACTTTTATGCTACTGTTATGTTATGGGTGTTGCTGAATTAGACAAATCTTGAAGAGAATGTCCATATGCATTTAGACATGTAGATCACATTATCACAAAATGTAGGCTAATTAAATTAGTTTAACATTTCAAGTTTTTTATTTTTTTTTTTAACATGCGTTTATTATTTGAGGAGGATCTACTCTAAGTGTATGGAAATTAAACATACTCTGTCACCTGAATGTTTGAATTGACACAATAACAACAAAAAGCAATGATGAATTTTTCATTGTCCAAATGATTTGCTATAGTAAATAATGAGGTTTAAACCATTAAATTTTTTTAATGGAGGGTTTGAGGCTTCAAGCTTGCTAGTTTGTATTCCCGCCTTTAAGCTCTTCAACAGAAGAAGAAAGAAGCGGATACGTCATAATACGCGCTAGCACAGTTTATAAGATCTATACGTCATAGACTAACACAAATTGTCTCAAGCGTATAGTTTGCAAATCAGCACATATGGGCGGATCTCTAATGGAGGACGTCATGAGCACCGCCCAAGCTGTCATGTGATCTCGCTGTTGACGTACACTGTGGGACGTTGGCGCGATTTAATCCAAACCCGGGAGCTGCTCGTTCGTGTGGTTACACATTTTTTCACCTTTAGAAATGTCCAAACACCAAACATACAGACACGAAAATGATTACAAGACTGAGGAAAGCGGGTAAGAATCAATAAAAGGTATAGTGACAGTTGTATGTATGTTCGTTCTCATGTTTTTCAGACTTTGGTGCACCTAGCATAGCAAAACAACTAGTATTGTCTGCTAGTGCACCTTTTTAGTCTATTGTGATGTGTGTTGTCTCTTCCTTAAATCAAGTCTGTTTTATAACTGTGTAGTCTTATTTTATAACTGTAACAGACATATGCAGCTAATGACTGTGCTGTAAAAGTTCTCCCGCCAGTCCTTTGTATTCTGTTGTTCGGAACATGACATTATAAGCGCTATAAGAGTGTCTAGACTTTACTTAGTACTTCTACAAACTACATTACCTCGCTCAGTTAGCTTTTTACTGTATATTCAGTTCTCAGATTGACAGACTTGTGATGCAGCTGGGAACTGAGGTGTGTTTCTCCCGCCAGTCTTCTGTATTGTGTTCAGAACATGGCATTATAAGCGCTATAAGAGTGTCTAGAATTTTTTCCATATACCTTGTGCCATAGTAAATGTTCTTTTTAGTTCCTAAAACTGCATTACACATCAATGATTTCAAATATACAACCTGTTTTGCGATTTTAAGGGTCTTGCACTAAATGAGCAGTCCTGAGTGTTGACAACATTTTTGTTGTTGTTGTTGCTCTTTAAAACGATTAAAGTTTAATTTAGTTGTAAGTCATGTTTGGTTGTTTTGGAGAAATGATGATTTCTTGTTGGAGGTTTTTATAAAGAAGTGAATGAGATCACTGTTTTGGCCAATTGCCTATTAAAACGATTAGCTTGAGCATTGCACAGCTATCAGTGTACTTGCTCATTTCTAATGCATGTGCTCATTTTCTTGTACAATTGCATGTAAAACGTTAAGTGTAAGATTACATACTTTGGTGTTTCAAATGCATGTCAACATGTCTTACAGGAACAAAGACCCTTCAAGATGGTCCCATTGTAGGAAACGCGGAGCAGATGGTAGTTTGAGAAGATCACATGGTGATGAAGAGTCTGGCAAAGACCAAAGATCACAGAGCTCACGCAGACCAGACATGTAAAGTTTCCCCTTTTTCATTCATTATTTATTCTATGATTTAAATAGTGTTTTGAACTGCATTTCAAATCATTTGTATTCCTCAAGAGATTCAACTGGAATTGTTCTGAAGTACTGTGGCTGACATTTATTTGGAATAGCTTGTATCTTAAATATAATAACGTGTATTCAGAGTACTTGTATATCTAAACTCTTGAAAGTCCAGAAGAGCAACATGAATTCTAAGCTCTTTGCTATTTGAATGAAATCTAATCTCATCACATGCATTAACAGTTATGTTTAATGATGATTTAAAAAAAAAAGATCAGCAGATGTTTGTTATAATGTAATTTTTTTCATGCAGTTTTACAACCCCTGAGAGTGAAGGACCTGTGTCCAGGATAAAGAACTGGGGCGATGAGGTGGAGGCAGAGGAAATGCGTAGAAGTGTCCGTTGCGACATGCATCGGTCAGTTGCCTCTCGATTTTGGCTACAGGATGTGATTTAAACTCTAATATATTTACAGTGTTGTGTTTCTTGGCAAATATAATTTTACAGGCATAATTGATCACCATGATACATTTTTAATCAGAGGTACCCACATTTTTCAGCTATAGAAGAAGGATTCTCGCTGCAGACTTTCCTCAGAGAGATAGAAAAACCTCGTCTGGAAGGTTTGTGATTAAAAACCATGTTATTCTTTCTGTGATTAAAGGAATAGTTCACCCAAAAATGAAAATTCTCTCAATTTCTCACCCTCATGCCTTCACGGATGTGTATGACTTTCTTCTGCGGAACACAAAAGAAGATTTTTAAAAGAATATCTCAGCTCTGTAGGTTTATACAATGCAAGTGAATGGTGAAAGGCAGCATAAAGGTAATCCATATGACTCCAGTGGCTTAACCCATGTCTTCTGAAGCAATCCAATCGGTTTGGAGTAAGAACAGACCAAAATTCCTCCTTTGTCATTATAAATCTTGACATCAGCAGTCTCCTTGGTCATCATGATTTCAAGCTTGTATACTTTAGAAGATTGCTTTAGAAGACATGGATTAAACCACTGCAGTCGTATGGATTACTTTTATACTTCTTGAGCTTCAAAGTTTTGGTCACCATTCACGTACATTGTATGGACCTACAGAGCTGAAATTCTTCTAAAAATCTTTGTGTTCTGCAGAAGAAAAAAGGGAATACGCATCTGGCATGGCATGATGGTAAGTACCGAGAATTTTCATATTCAGGTGAACTATTCCTTTAATTAAAGGTGATTTGTGAAGTTTTGTTATGTTTTCCTACCCAAGGTTAATATGCATTGGCCTCAACCTTTGGCATGAGGTTGGGGCGACACTATCGGTTTGTGTGAAACATTTGTCTCCTTTGGACATCAGTCTTTGCTTTGGTTGTAAACCATGAATTTCTTGTTCCCCCAGTTCGGACTCCAGAGACTCACGAGACTCCAAAGACTTTTCTGCTAAAGGTGACATGGAGACAGATGAGGCCACACTCATGAGAAGACAAAAACAGATCAACTATGGGAAAAACACTCTCGCCTATGACAGATACATAAAAGAAGTGCCCAAGTAAGTGAGAATGCATATTGGTAGAAGAACAGAAGGCTATGTATATTCATCAAATCTTTTCATTTAGATTAAATAAGAGGTCTTGGACACCAACAATAATAAACATTGTTGATGTGTTTTAAATAGGACAGTTATGACCTTTTATCATTTACTTACCCTCATGTTGTTCCAAATCTGTATGGTTTTCTTCTGTGGAACAAAAGCTGTTAATAGGCACATTGTCAACCACAGTCACCATTCACTTTCATTGTATGGGAAGATTCAATTAAAGTAAATGTTGACTGAGACTGTTAACATACCTGTTAACATCTCCTTTTGTGTTGCACGGAAGAAAGTTATACATGTTTGGAAGAACATGAGGGTGAGTAAATGAGGGCAGAATTTTCATTTTCGGGTGAACTACCCCTTTAAGTTTCAGTAAGACTATTTCTAACCCCTGTTTAGGCATCTGAGACAGCCAGGTATCCATCCAAAGACTCCAAACAAGTTCAAGAAATACAGCCGGCGCTCCTGGGATCAGCAGATTAAACTGTGGCGGGTCCGTCTTCACAAGTGGGACCCCCCTGCCGAAGAGGGAAGTGAGCTGCAGCAGATGTGAGTTTCATTATAACCACCAAAAACATTTTTGTTGAAAACCTATTCAGATGAATGTTGAAAATGAACCGACTGATTTTAACAGAGATGAGCTTGACCTTGGGGAAATCATGGATTTTGAGTTGGATGTGGAGTGTTCAGCGAATACAGAGACTGAGTCACAGAATCCAGCATCCAGTGGAGTATCGTTGTCTTTGCCAGAGGTAAATTGCTTAATTTAAAGCATGTTCACAAATGGGATGGGGTGCAGTATGACCTAAACCTTTTAGGTGTCAGGAAAACAAACAAAGTTTCATTAATGTTTTAGGGATCTTTGCTATTTCTTTTCATTGTTTGGATTTCTTTAACAGGTAAATCGTCTTGTTTTGCAGGACTCGTTTACAGGAACTCCTAAAAAGATGATGAAAATTGAGGATGCTGAAATGTTGTAAGCACCTTCATCAAAATCCTGATGCTCTACGAGAGAACTGAGCAACTGAACTGTTTTAATACACTGTTCGTATCACTGTTCGTTTTTGATTGTTAATGTACAGTTCTTCTGACAGGTTATGGTGTTTTTTGATAACACAGGTTTTGCCAACTTCTTCAAGAGAATGTTTGTCATTATCACTGAATACAAAATGTTTACCCCACTTACTACTTTTAGCTCTTTGCAAAATAAAATGTAAATGTGTATATTTTTAAATTGATTAATTTTGTACGGTAGTAAACCTTTTGATGCTCCGTGGACATCCACTTTTTATTTATCAGTCAAATTTCTTTTCTTTTTTCCTTCTTCAAATTTATTAAATTTCCAGTGTTATAAGTGTATGGTTTTAGGTGTTGTTTTTTTTATATTGCTTTTGTTGATTGTTATTCATTTCTATTTAACTGGGAAAATAAACATTAAGTTGGAAGGACCCAATAGTTGTCATTTCAGTGCCTCACATTGTACATAGATTGTAATTGTACATTCGTTATATAGTAGATGCTGTATAATGTGTTAATTTGGCTTTGCATCATGTTAGTGTCTTGTTCATAATGTTAGAGCAGAAAGGAGTAAGACTGTTGTATTACAAAATTACCAAAGATGCAAGGATGTTTCAAGACCTTAGAATCAAATTGAATAAAAAAAGAAAAAACCTTTTGTACAAAGGAATTAACATGCTTAGTGTCTCAAATTTGCTTTCACATTTAATTAGGGACCTAGAAATAGTGCAGAATCTTCATGTCTTTGTCTTAAATTTTCCGAAGTCCTAGAAATGTATGTCCAGGTTGTCAAAAAATCCCAGATGTTCAATGTTTTATCATTCAATATAGCTATATGTTGAGTGATATGTTGTCACATTGTTCTACTGAGTATCATCCCAGTTTAATGAATAAGTAATATCTGTTATGTAAATTTGATTCAGGGTTTCCATTGCCATAAAAACAACCTGGAAATATCGGAATTTTAAAATTGTGATTTCAACGCCTGGGAAAGTAATGGAAATTAATAGAAAATTAAAAATTAATGTAAATGTCTAGTGATATAAACCAAAGTCTCCTATAAACTTATCGATGCTCAGTTTTTAAAATTGTTTTATTTTCTACAAATGATATTTTGAGCGTGAAATTATTAAACAAGCTCTTATCCAGAAATCACTAAAATCTGAAAAAGTCAAGGAACCCTGATGAGTAAAACTGTCCAATGTGTGGTGATCCAATGATCCAAAATCACCTTCAAAATCAAACCTTCAAGTGAGAGAAACTGACTGTCTCAAATGTCAAAACCTAGTGAGCTGACTACTTAAACAGCATTGATGGGCTTCAAAGGCACGTACAGCATATTAGGGCTTCACAGGTTTGAGAGGTCTTTTTGGTCATCCTAAATGATAAATGATGTTAAAAATGCACTTGACCCCCAATTTGCACCTAACGGTGCCCATAAACGCTGCTGCCTACGTAGTGCGCTCACTAGGTTTTGAGCAAGAGATAGAACTCTCTCCTCATTGGCTCTTATCTCCTCAGCTAGGCTAAATCTGGTATACAGTGTGTTCTTAACTGAGGAGGATTATCTAACAAACTAACCACCAACATACCCTTTAAAATAGGTGTTTTCCAGTAATAGAGATCGACTGCGGGCTCCGTCATGTGCACTGATGAGTGACTGTCACTAACCTGTTATTATTAGCAGACTAACAGCACCACCACTACATGGATACTGGATAGTTAACAACAGTTAGCCTGTTAGCATCTGTGTAATATGATGGAGGACACAGACAGAGGGATAGACTTCCAAACTAAATACTGGATTAAATCACGACCAGGACGGTTTCATTTGGTTTCTTAACAGGTATTTCGTGATTTTCTGTTTTGTTTTGTGTTGTAGTGTTATAACATATGAGGGACAGGTATTAATCATGTGTTTTAAATTCTTCTTATATGAGTGTTGCTAACAAAACATGTCAAGAATATGACATGTGTATATACATTTGATGGCTGCCAGTGCCAATACACACTAAGTTTGACAACTACCAACTACCATAGTAATGAGATCTGCGAAAATGAATGGTAGGTAGTACCAGGGTGTACTGCTTTTATGTGTAAATTATTTTTTAAAGGGATAGTTCACCCAAAAATGAAAATTATCTTATCATTTACTCACCCTCATGTCATCCCAGATGTGTATGACTTTCTTTCTTCTGCTGAACACAAATGAAGATTTTTAGGAAAACATCTCAGCTCTGTTGGTCCATACAATGCAAGTGAATGGTGACCAAAACTTTGAGGCTCCTACAAGCACATAGTGGCAGCACAGAAGTAAGATACGACTCCAGTGGTTTAATCCATGTCTTTAGAAGCGATCAAATAGATTTTTGGATGAGAACAATCCAAAATATAACTAATTTTCACTATAAATCATGACATCAGCAGTGCCCTGGTCGATAATGATTTCAAGCTCGATTACACTTTCTAGCACCATCTATCGCTCTGCATATGCATCAAGCACTAGGAAGTGTAATCAAGCTTGAAATCATGATCATCACCAATTAGATTGCTTCTGAAGACATGGATTAAACCACTGGAGTTTTATTGATGACTTTTATGCACCTTTATGTGCTTTTTGGAGCTTCAACATTTTTGGTCACCATTCACTTGCATTGTATGGACCTTCAGTGCTGAAATATTCTTCTAAAAATCTTCGCTTGTGTTCTGCAGAAGAAAGAAAGTCATACACATCTGGGAAGGCATGAGGGTGAGTAAATGATGAGAGAATTTCCATTTTTGGGTGAACTATTTCTTTAAATAATATATATATTTTGTTTTATGACATGTACATGATGTGATTGTGGTAGGTTTAAGGTTGGAGATGGCTCACTCTTCAGGAAGTTCTCAAGAGGGACAGACTGATAACAATCCAAACAAACACACACAAGCAGGTGTCACTCTCACTTTTTAATCAGTTTTAAAATTTGTTAAAATAGGAGACTGACACAATGTCACTGATATCAGCTTTGTAAACTGGATTCTCAAGGTTGATTAGATTCTGAACACTACACCTAAAACAGTGTTGTTTTGATCATTACATTGTCAGTATGTTAGGGTCTGTTTGTTCATACACGTATAGAGGTACAGTAGAAGCTTGTGTTATTCATTTTGTTCATTCTGAACCCAAATAGACAAGACAGAAACACCTGTCGCTGTCAGGCCTGATCCTCAACTTTCTGATAATGGACAGGTAAAACTCAATGCCATATCATTTTCATACATACTGGTTGATTGATTCAAATATAAAGGTTTTATGTTAATTGTACTTTCATCATCACTTTTCAGCAGCAGTTGAAAGTCCACATTAAATGTGGGTGTGAATGTTTTAGACCTTTATACAAATTAGAAATGAGCCAAAGCATCATCACGGATGTATAATGATATAATGTTGTTCATCTGGTACGTTTTATGTTTTTTATTCCATAGAGAAGGCAAAGTGACTGTTCAGATGTACTTCCTGAGGAATATAATTCAAATGATAAATGTGATGGTAGGTTTTGAGTTTGACCTTTCCATGAATAGGCTATAAAATGGTGTCCCATTACTTAAAAAAAAAAAAAACGTGTATGTATATATGTATATATATATATATATATATATATATATATTCTGTATATGTATATACACTGTGACATACATACATAAGAGTTAAAAGTCCTGTTTTGTAACCTATCCATGGAAAGTGACAGTTTATTTTATTGTACTTTAGAGGCAACACTTTTTCTTTGAATTAAAAACTAAATTATTTCTTCATATTTTGTCTCCCTGTTCCTTTCCAGCTTCCTGGTACCAGGGCCCTTTCACCAAATCTCTGCAGAAGGCAGAGGCTCTGTTCCGGACCCGTTTTAACCCCATGTGGCTCATGAGGCAGAAGACCAAAGATGGCAGCTGGGACTCTGAGATGGACAGCATCACTTCCTGTTCCTCTAGGCGTATCCAGCACCTTGGGCAAACTTTACAAAGCCTCAGATCTCAGTGCCACATCCTGCAAGATCCTGCGTCGGGAGGCATGCTGTTTGGCTGTGTTACAGGTCCGTCTTCCTCTGTGGAGGGCGAATTTTACCACCAGCCTCAGATGGCAACCCTCAGCCAGCATTACTGCCAGCTACAACACCTGATGGAGCAGCGAGCCAAGCTGATCTTTCTCCACGAATACGCCCAGCGCTTGCAAGTAGCCACCTGTTTTGTGGGTCAACTGGACATGGTGTTGGAGAGGACACATCTGCTCTTGGCAGACAAGGGTCATGTTGCGGAGCAGCCCAACTCTATGTGGAACCTCGGCCTTAGATCCTTGTGCCAGGAGTTACAAGTTCACCTTAACCATTGGGACATGCTCTGGGCCAAAGCTCGCTCCGACCCCTTGCTTCGCCGAGTTCTCTTCAGCTGTGTGGCGACCCTTGCTTCCATGCGGCAAACTCTCCAGGTGCTGGGCTTCCAGGCCTTGCAGTTAATGGAGCGTTGTATTTACACCGCTTTCTCTGCTCTAGCCTTAGCTCAGTTGGATCGCGTGCCTAGAGATGCTTTAGTCGATCTTCTGTGTGCGGTTGAGCTGTACAACCAGGTTGTCGAAGACAGGAGGGGTAGTGGTAGAACATCTCCCTGGAGCTCACAGATTGTCTTTAGGCCAGACTGTTTGCAGTTTGTCTCTAGTTTTTTTCGGAATGGTGTCAGTCCTAAAACATTCCCAGTTGAGCAGCTAATGATGATTGTAGCTCAGAGTCAAGCACAAAAAGCAGCTGAGCAACTTTACACATGGACTTCACAGCAAAGTAACCTCCTCTATGTTGCGAACAGCCCCAGCGAGCCGAGGGGTCATTTGGAATGCCCTAAACTCTATAGTCACACATCACCCACAATTAATATACATACAGTACAACTCAAACATCAGGCTGATGCTGGTGAGCTGCCCAAAAAGCCCCTTCACACCCTCTGGTCCTCGAATCTTCTGTTCTCTTCGTTTATTTCTCGAGACAGAGAGTGTCTCGATACTCTCTTTCAAGCCCTGGTGACCTCAACGAATCTTTTGGCTCCACATATTCCCATTGAAGAAGAAGAAAGGCTACTGAACAGACCCAGAATGACCTCCAGGACAAACAATGTGGTCCCAAATGATGTCAGGAAGTCGGAAGCATGCGCGAAGCTCTTCACTCATTATAAGCAAATGCTATGGAGAGAATTTGCTAAAGCAGCTGTAAAACACTTTTATTACCAGCCAAACAACAGCACTCTGGGTAGCATCAACCAGTGGAATGATGAAATGGTGCTTCTTTTGGTCACATGGCTCAGACACTCTTATACTGAAGGTATTGGATTTGCAATAAGGTCTAAGTATGCAAAGTCAGATAAATGCATGTAAAATGTGTTTTGAAAAGATGTTCTGTTCAATACGGTATGTAATGCTAATGTGTGGTTGACCACTATGGATTTTTCAATGACCAATGCAGATATCAAGAGATGACTGATAAGATTATATATACAGTTTAAAGTACAATTTAATGACATACAGAAAATTGTTGAAATGAAATGAATACATATTTTGCTATATTTATTATATTTACTAAAAATTCACAATTTATATATATATAATTTATCTGAAACAAGGGGAAGATTGCAATTCTTTTAATTGGCCAAGCAGACAATTATCGGCCGATGGATGATATAGATAACAAAATATTTCTTTTTATGCTATGGTCAATAACCAATACAGCTGTTCAGGTTGTGGTCCAAAACCCCAGAAGGCAATTAGCATTTTTGAGCCATGAGTTCCTAGAAGACATTTACTATGGGTTTTTATAATGGCAGTTTTAAATTTGTGAGTAAAATCAGGCCTGTGGTTAAAAAGACTTGAAGAGACGTTTTGTTCTAGAGCATTAATTACACAGTCATACTTCCAAGTGTTAATCATGACGCTACTTTGTTTTTTAAATGCATGTTGCTATCACAAATGCTAATTAAGGACTACAACTACCATGAGCATGGGAGCTACGTGCTTTACAAAGTGGACGATGGTTGTAGTCCTTATTTAGCACGGGTTAGCAAAATACATTTCTAAAAGACACAGCAGCTTCAAAATCCACAGTTGAGGTATGACTGTGTGTAATTCATGTTCTAGAACAAAACATAAAAGTCTCTTCAAGTTAGTTACACCACAGATATTATTTTACTCGTAATTTTGAAAAACCATATTCTAAAAACCAATAGGAAATTCCTGCGGGATTCCATGGCGAATCAGCCTCCCGGTTTGCCTACAAATTGACTTCATGACTGAACAGCTCTATATTATGACAATAATTATAGGTCTATACTTTTTTCAGTTATTTATTTATTTTTATTTGACTTTTTATATTAGAGAAAAAATGTTTTAACAATTATTTCTCATTCCTTTCTCACAATCTTCCTAGATCACATCCCTGAAGAATGTAAAGAAAGTTTAAGCAATTTCTGCTCTTATATTTTGTCTACTGCTGCCTTCACACAGTGGGACGAAAGTGAGTTTTATTAACCAGATTATGATGTTTAGCTCTTTAAATCTATATGGTATCTCTTTAAATGATCCAGTCATTCAGACAGAGTAAGAGTAGTCCTTTGAAAGTTTTTCATTGCAGGACTCAATGATAATGCTTTTTTTGTGCTAGTCATGTCAGGGCAGTAGTTCAGATTTCTACTTTCCTTGCCAACATTTTCACTATTTTGGCATGTCTGTGTGCCAGGAATAATATTCGTATTTATCATTAAATGCTAAGATTTCTTTACAAAAAAAAACTAGCTTTGCTTGAGTGCACTGACATACAATGCAAATCATTACTGATTGGTTTGTAATTTTCAACCCATTATAACTGATGCCTTCAAATTAGTTATTCTTACAATTTCGAAAACTTCATCTATGTTGGCCAGCTAAATAATGTTACCTTGGTGATAAGTTTAAATCAGCAGAATCTGCAACAACAATGTTTAATACATCAGTAATCCAAGTGTTTAAGTTTGCAAAGCATAAGAACACATTTACAAGATCTACAAATGTTAGATTTAGTGTAAGTGGCAGTTCCATCAACTGGCCCAAAACTCTCTCACATTGGCCCCAGTCCAGTGGGACACCCGTATTGTTAAGTCCTGCATTGTTTATAACACTGATGGATTGAAATGAAATTGATTTGGATTGTATCCTGTTGTATTTCAGTGATGTGTTTGTCACTGGGCTCAGGCTTGAAAGAGAAGTGTGTTCCTGCAGTTAAGCAGGAAAGATCTGCAGTGAGAACTGTAACTATGGATCACATCCTGCAGCTTTTCCCTCCTCTCCATACTGTTCTTCAGTTTCTACAACACCCAGACATGGAGTCAGGTACTCAACCTCTGATCTGGACACTGTTTTCATTTTTATCGCCTTTTGGGTGAAAAAAGTTAGGATACTATTCAAGGTTCTCAAGGTGAATAAGGTCTTGTGTAACATACTGAATTTTAAGTCGTTATTCACTGAAAATCTTCCCCTACAGTGTAGCTTTGAAATTTCAAATGTATTTCACATATTTAAACTTGGCATGTCGCTTTCAGTTGTGAGACATGTGAGAACTAATGCCATTTGGAGTCATTGACACCAAAAAGATGCCAAGTTTGAGTATGTGCATTTGCAAATCATTTTGGTTGAACTATTCCTTTTATTGTAATGTGCTTGGTCTCTTTCCAGGTGACGGTGGATCCAATAGCCTTCTGGGATTGTTGTGTAGGTCTGTTGCTACTGTTCAGTCCTCAACCTTCTGGGTCATGAGTAAAGCTTACCAATTTCTGGCCTCCTGGTCCCTCAGCAAGTTCCTGTTGGTCACACAAGGAGATCTTAAGGTACGTTGGACTTTATACTGTAATGCATTTTTGTATACTCACGTCCATGCAGATACACGAATGGAGGATATGTATTTTCTCATTCTTGTTTTTCTCTGTTGGAAGGATCTCAAGGACTCAGTGGAGAGCCTGGTCCAGCTGACTGGAGCTGTCAGCAGAGATTCAGTTCATCCTCTGATAATTCATCAGACAGCATCACTCTCTCAGGCAGTCATGGATCTACAAGTGAGACATTCTGTTATTGTTAGACATTTTTGGCTGAACCTTCCTTAAAGGAATATTCCAGGTTCAAGTTACGCTCAATCAACAACATTTGTGGCATAATGTTGATTACCACAAAAAACTAATTTCGACTCGTCCCTCCTTT
Source organism: Myxocyprinus asiaticus (assembly GCF_019703515.2). Classification (NCBI taxonomy): domain Eukaryota; kingdom Metazoa; phylum Chordata; class Actinopteri; order Cypriniformes; family Catostomidae; genus Myxocyprinus; species Myxocyprinus asiaticus. Next base: position 40,300,838 of record NC_059370.1, on the reverse strand, counting down.
TCTTCAAAAAAAGCAAAAATTTGGGTTACAGTGAGGCACTTACAATGGAAGTGAATGGGGCCAATTGTTTGAAGGGTTTAAAGGCAGAAATGTGAAACTTACAATTTTATTAAAGCAATTATATTAATTCTACTGTTAAAACTCATGAATTATTTGAGCTGTAAAGTTGTTTAAATCGTCATTTTAGGGGTTTAGGGTTTGTTGACATTACACCGTCATGGCAACAAAGTTGCAAAATTGGCTATAACTTTACACGGAAAAGGTTTGTAATTGATTTTATCACACTAAAATCATGTTTAAATGCATATTGTTTATGTCTTGTGGCTATACTTTTGAAACAGTGAGTATTTTAACATTTGCGGATTGGCCCCCATTCACTTCCATTGCCGCACTGGAACCCAGATTTTTGCTTTTTTTTTAAAGAAAAGGAGGGACGAGTCAAAGTAATTTTTTGTAGTAATCAATATTATGCTACAAATGCTCTCGATTGAGCTTAACTTGTTTTGAACCCAGAATATTCCTTTAAATGGGTCATATCATGTGACTGAATTTTCCTTGATTTTCTAAAATAAGGGTTTGATGTACTATGAAAACATGTTGTATTTCAGAACTGAAAGTCCAAAAAGAGCATTTATTGAAGTGAAACTTTCAGCAACTTGCTGACGTCAGACAGATGAATATATGAGAAAACATGCTCACATGACCAATGTTTACATAGCAGTCTTAAAGGCACAGTAGCAACAAAACAACACTTTTATTTCTAAAGATCAGAGAGGTGGAAAAAGTCATAATAAACTTAATTTTGACTGTTTTGGTTATGGCTGTTTAAAAATATAGATTTCACAATCTTCATTTAAAAAGTCCCAAAATCGATTCTTAAAATCTTTTGCTTTTAAGTTTACTTCAGTTTTGGTTTTGTTGATTATTATATCTGTTAAATAAATAGCAATTGAACGTCATAGTTTGGGCCTTGTGTTTGATTTTCGTTTTTTAAGTTAATATTTTCTAGGGCTGTCAATCGATTAAAATTTTAAATCATATTAATCACGTTATGGCAATTAATTAATCGCAGTTAATCACATATAGAAATATTATCTAAGACACTATAACAATAATTCAATATACAGTACAGTATAATTATTAAATAATTATAAATACTTATATTTAAATAATTTCTAAGGCTTGTTATGTACATATGTGTCAGATGGACACTTTTGGAGCTTCTCACTTTGGGTGCGTCGCATCATAAACAGCGTTTTTAGGTTGCTGTGTCGAGGTTAAACGTAGTTTGAAACTTAGAAAAACACATCTCCCTACCTTCGGAATTGCACTCCTTTCAGCTGTGTACTTTGAATGCAAGAAAGCATTCTGACCTTATGCTGTTGCTAGTGTCAAGCAAGCCTGAGTGTGGTTTGTTTTCTGTATAGCTGCACATTGCCTAAACAACTGGAGTTTCGCTTACTGCCCCCTGCTGAAAACAGGTGGTACTTCAAGCTTGAATTGCTCCGATGGTGGAAATATTCCTTTTTACGGTCCGTGGACATGAATAATTGCATACATTTTTTAACACGTTATTTTTATATACCCTGCCCTAGTTTTAGTGCTAAATCTCCCCTAACATTATAAGTGCAAATCAAGGAAAATATAAAATAATGAAAATGCATGATAAGGACCCCTTTTTCCAAAATGCTGTATCTTCATGCAGATAGTATGTAGTTTGACTTACTGTGTCTGTCTGATACTGTAGGCATTCTCTGATCTCGTCTTGAGGATGTTTTCTTTGGACTGTAAGAGAATGTCTGTGGAGATCTTTGAACAAACCATGCCATCAGCCAAGCACTGGAGGATCAATTACAAAACAGGTACAGACACAAGTAATGAAAATGCAATGATACATCTATAAATATGATTGTGTCTGTGCTTGTTGTCCTTTTAAATCCTGTTCCGAACTTTTGCTTGGTGAAATTGTGCATCTATTTATTTATTTTTTTCTCAGAGTTGCCCAGTAGCCCTAGTGATTATGCAGCATGTGCAGCCCAGAGTGTGATTGGTCAGGTGCTGAACAGTGTGCAGCCTCTGCCTGATGATGCTCGTATCCCTGCGCTAACTGAGGCCATGACTGCCTTCATGGAGGCCTGGATGGAGCACATCCTCAAACAGAAAATCAAGTTTAGGTGGGTTTATATTAGACTTATCATACTGGTTCATGTGTCCCAAAGCTGCCTTCACAGGCTGTATATGGAGGAAGGCGTCAAGGAACGTCTGAATCTACTTTGCGTCACATTATGATTACTGAGATGGCTTCGTCTGGTCAGTTTTTGAAGGTGGCATAGATGCATCCTTCACTGCCTTTGAAATCCCAAAATCAAATGCAATTTGGTCGTTGATTAAAACGTTGATTGTTTTGTCATCAGTCCGGAGGGCGGAGTGCCCTTGATTGATTCGCTGTCAGTCAGGGCAGGGGCGTCAGATGTTTCTGCCCCTCCTAGCCCCCACTTAGACCTGGCCATGACCACGCTTCTTAAATTATTATTATTATATTTTTTTTGCATGCGCAATAAATGGATTTAAGTGTTTTCAGATGTTTCAATGTGGACGTGCAACTTCTGGAAAATGTTTGAAAATGACAGTGTGGACGGAGAGCATTTCGAAACGAAAACACCATTTTCAAATTTATCCAGATTAATATGGACGTAGACTGAAACTAGTGTCCTTTCGAAGTGCCTTCATACACAGAACAATGCCTCTTAAATCATTGACTAACTGGGCAGTGAGGCATCAAGGCAGCTGCCTTAGCTTTTGGATGCAGCCATTCTGTTATGATCTCGTGTTCACTGTTTATTTACTTGAATTCTTCATTTACACCAGTATTCAGGGAGCTCTGCAGCTGAAGCAGGACTTTGATCTGATTCGAGATCTCATTCGTTCAGAGGAGTACAGTCTGTCAGAGGAGCTGCATCAGAAGCTGTTGTCACTGCGTGTCTTTCATCAGGTGGATAATGCTATAGTGTGTCTGCTGCAGCAGCCTATGGCCAAACCATACCTGCCCTCCCGTGGCTGGGAGCCCTTTAGACACTGCTGTGAGTACTTTATGTAGCAAGTAATGAGACTACAGTAGCTCTGTTTGAAACCCTAGTGAGCTGCCTTGCTGTCTATTTGCTAAATAGGCTTCTGCATTCTAGGTCAACATTCAAAACTACATGGAACCTCATAAGCAACTGCTTTGGAACGATCTTCATAGGTAGCAACTTTGCTTTCCACACAAAAAGCGCATTTGAAACTCGACTCACAATTGATTACAATAGAGTTTGACATTAGCATCGTCAAGCTAAGCTAATGACACAATACTCAACTAAACAAAACGATAAATACGTAGCATACACAAATACTGGATAAATAGACACTTTTAAATTAGATTGAACTACTTTTTATTGAAAATGTTCACTATTGAAATATATTTATAATGAACATTTCTCTCAACTCATCCACAACCTTGGAAGAATTTTTCCTTGGATCTTGACTCGATCCATTGTGAGATTGTCTTCTCTAGGAATGTTACATGTGATGCTGCCTTAGAATTTGGACAAAACAATGTGTCTTGAAGGGCAGCATAACTTGTGTCCGAAAGGTGGAAAATTCTGCCTTTGGAGGCCATGTATGGAGGTGAGATGAAACTATGGTGCCTTTAAGACCGTCTTTAGACCACTCTCCTCAAGACGTACATGCATACAGAAACGCTGTTGGTTAAACCATTAACTGATTAGGCAGCTGCCTTAGCCTTTGGGTTGCAAAGGCATCTATGATGCCTTAAAGAAATAGTTCCCCCCTAAAAAGAAAATTCTCTCATCATTTACTCACCCTCATGTCATACCAGATGTGTATGACTATCTTTCTTCTGCAGAACACAAACAAAGATTTTTAGAAGAATATCTCAGCTCTGTAGGTCCTCACAATGCAAGTGAATGGTTGCTAAAACTTTGAAGCTCCCAAAACAAAAAGGAAGCATAAAATTAATCTCCATATCTTTCTCTGTTTCTGAAATGTGCCTCCCCTCTATCAGACTCTTTATTATCTCAGTGTCCATCAGAGGTCTGCTCTATCTATAATGATGTTATTTCTAAAGCACTTGAGAAACATGCCCTTGTCAAGACCAGGCTGGTTCCCTCAACTCGTGCTGCACCCTGGTTCACTCCTGAGCTCAGGGCTATTAAAATTGCAGGTCGTTGACATGAAAGATTGTACTGGAAAACTGGACATACTGTCCACTCTTTGGCTTACTCAGAACACCTGCTTAACTATCGGTCTGCTCTAACTGCCGCACGCTCATCATATCTGTCTTCTTTAATGAATAACTCTATATGCAGACCTAAGGCACTCTTTAAAACTGTAAGCAAACTCATTAAGCCTCCTGAACATGCTGTCTCTGGCTCTGATGAGCTTGTGAATGGCTTTCTTCAGTTTTTCACAGACAAATTAAAATCTATTTATTTGTCTTTCACAACTGATACCTCACATACTCTTCACACTGGGTCAGTGCCACCCCACTCTAATTGCTTTCTGTCCACTTTTATTCCATCCAGTCCTTCTGCTCTTAGTGATCTAATTGTGAAATCTAATTCTACATCCTGTCAACTTGACCCTGCTCCCACCTCTCTTCTAAAAATGTGTGTTTCGGATATCTCATATCTCATACTATTTCGCATTTGATAAACTGTAGCCTAGCCTCTGCCACAGTCCCAGTAGAGTTGAAAACAGCTGCTGTCACACCAGTTCTTAAGAAACTTGGTCTTGACCCTTTAAATGTAAATAATTACAAGCGAATATCAAATCTGCCATTCTTATCTTAAAATCTTATAGTAGCCACTCAACTGCATTTTTACTTAATTCTAATAATCTTTATGAACCTTACCAGTCTGGTTTCCGCACATCACACAGCACTGAGATGGCTCTTCTCTGAGTGGTGAATGACATCCTCCTGTCTGTGGATTCTGGGTCTACAGATATTTTATTTCTTCTTGATCTAAGCTCAGCCTTTGACACTGTTTGTCATGATATCCTTATCTCTCGTCTGAAATTGTCATCACTGGTTCAGCTATCACTTGGCTTACTTCTTACCTCACTGATAGAAAATATTTCATTACTATACAGAAGTATAAATCTACCACTGCTTCCCTCACACAAGGTGTCCCACAGGGTTCAGTCCTTGGACCATTACTGTTCATTATCTATATACTCCCACTTGATCACATCATCTGTAAAAATGGCCTTAACTTTCACTGCTACGCTGATGACATTCAAATTTACCTTACCGCCAGCTCTGACTCACCTTCTCCTACTGCTTCACCCACTGCATGTATTAGTGACATTAAACAATGGATGTTCATGAATTTCCTCAAACTAAATACAAATAAAATGTAAATACTGTTAATTGGAACTAATGCTCAAGTAAAAATTTGGACCTCTGCATCGACATGGGGTTGATGGGGTTCATGTCAAGCCCTTCCACACTGTCTGTAATCTTGGTGCCCTATTTGACTCAACTCTTTCTTTACATTCTCATATTCCAATTGTCATTTAAAATGCATTTTTCAATCTATGGAATATTACACGCCTCCGATCTTCTCTCACCTTGGCTGATGCTGAAACCCTAGTACATGCATTGATCACATCACGCATGGATTATTGCAATGTTGGCTTAACCAAAAAATTAAAAAAATAAAAGCATTGCTAGGCTACTATATGTTCAAAATGCTGCAGCAAGATTCTTCACCTTCACTAAGCGTTCTGATCACATTACACCTCTTCTGCTTGATCTCCACTGGCTGTCTGTTGCATCTCGCATTAAATACAAAATACTCCTAACATTTAAGGCTTTAACTGGTCTTGCCCCAATTTATTTGTCTGATTTGCTTCACCCATATCTCCCACCTTGGTCTCTCAGTGTCTCTGAACTTGGTCTTTTGTCATTTCCTAGATTTAAACTGGCCACAGTGGGCGGTAGGTCATTCTGTGTTGTTGCTCCCAAACTGTGGAACTTACTACCTCTCAATCTTCACAATATCTCCTCTTTAACTGCTTTCAAGTCTCAACTAAAAACATATATTTTTTCTACTCATTTTGGCTTACCATCTCAGATGTAACAGATACTTGATGTTGATGTCTTGATATATTTTGTGTGTGTGTGTGTGAGTGTGTGTGTGTGTGTGTGTGTGTGTTTGTATCAATCTAATTGTATCAATGAAATATGCTAATTGTAAAGCGACCTTGAGCTTGGGAAAGGCGCTATATAAAATAAACTACTTCTCCAGTGGTTTAATCCATGTCTTCATAAGCGATATGATTGGCTTGGGTGAGAAACGGAGTAATATTTAAGTCCCTTTTTAATATAAATTCTCCTCCCTGCCCAGTAGGTGGTGATATGCACGAAGAATGCAATCAGCAAAAACCAAAGAATAAGAATGTGAATGTACAAGTGGAGATTTATTGTAAAAAAGGACTGAAATATTGATCTGTTTCTCACCAATACCTACCATATCACTTCTGAAGACATGGATTTAACTACTGGGGTCTTATGGATTCCTTTTATGCTGCCTTTATGTGCTTTTTTAGACCTTCAAAGTTCTGACCAATTCAGTTGCATTGAAATGGGCCTACAGAGCTGAGATATACTTCTAAAAATCTTTGTTTGTGTTCAGCAGAAGAAAGAAAGTCATACACATCTGAAATGGCATGATGGAGAGTAAATGATGAGAGAACTGGCATTTTTGGGTGAAGTATCCCTTTAAAATACTGTCTAGGTAGGTGGCAGGCTCACTAGTGGAACCAAGCTAGCATCTTTCAGAACATTGTAAACCTTCTAATCTGGTGTGTACCAAATCTACACAATCAATTACTAGACTTCCAAGTTATAAAATCCACCAACTTTTATTTCTGTCATCAATTAGTTTGTAACTCCACACCATTAGGTGGCAGTAATGCACCACTTGGTTTGTCATCTATCAGATTCAGTATGCATTGCAAGTACAACTCAACAGAAATTTCTGAGCCTGAATGTAATAGAAAGTATACTAACAAAGTGCATCAAAAAGGCATTTCAAGGAGGAACAATGTGGTTCTTGGACTGTTTAAACTAATTGGCTCTCCATCAGAGCACATCCGGCCTGCTTCAAGCATTTGAAATCTAAACATTGTGAAGTCTTACAGTATTAAAAACAGTGCACCACTGCATCGTGAAAGTTGGTACTTTGTCACTTGTTACATGGCTAATATAACTACTGTGGCATTCACAATAAAACTGTAGCAACAAAATGTTTGCAAAGTTAATTGCAATTATGCTAGTAGAAATATATACCAGACAGGGTGATCAGAAACTACAGGAGCAATCCACTTTGTAATCAAAGGTAGTAGTGTGTAATTGTGCTGAGTCGACACTGTGTTGTGTTCTCTTAGGTCCAAACGGTTCTCAGGTGATGGATCAGGCTGCAGGCAGTCTAAATAACCTGGAGAGTATGGACATACAGGCAGCATGCCATCAGGCCCTGACCCAAGCCGAGAGCTCCATGGCCCCTGAACTGCTCACCTCCACCGCACCTGAGTCTTACCTGGCTGTAGCTCAGCAGGAATGGCTGGATCTGAGAATACACAGCGGATCCCGCTGGAAGCTCCCAGTTCTGCAGTGTTTCACAAAATCGGAACCCTAATCAGAATGACCAGAGAGGATATATCTGTCTTTACTTGTTGACTTTCACAAAGACTACCTTGATTTTACATTCATATCAGCTGTGTTGTTTAGTTTGTTTATAAGAACGGGATGGTCACCATAATTGGCCAACAAACAGTGCAAATTTCTTGCCAGACATTCTTGCCAGTAATAAAGTAACCTAGTATGTGAAGCTCTGTGCTGATTTTACAGTTGTAGCAATTGTATTTTCTGTGAAAAGCAATGTATCATCAAGATACACAATTGTGTCATTGTTAATGCCTTTTTGAATAAACACTGAAAATAACAAAATGTTTTAGATATACACATTTAAAAAATAAATAAATAAATTGCTAATTCATATAGTACTTAATTATTCTATTCTAGTTTAACAATATATATATATATATATATATATATATATATATATATATATATATATATATATATATATATATATATATATATATATATATATATATGTTCAGTCTGCCAGCGTTTTAGCATAGAGGTCTATCAGTTTCTATGTGGGTCTATTGTTCTTAAACGATGAGTGCAATACCGCTTATGACCGAAGGGTGGCGACAAAATACCATGAACATGATTGACACTTAAGCACACTTTGTTATGGACTTTTTGAGTGTTGATATTTGCTGTTTATTGATAAAATAAAACTAAAAACCCACTGTGGAATATCGAGACCTATTAAAGCTGTATACAACGCTGTAAGTTTACTGTTTATGCTAATTAGTTAAAGAAATGTTCATGGAGAATATGTCATTTTATATGTTTTATTTTTTTCAGTTCGGTTTCTCTTCACTCACTAACTCTTTGCTTGAGCCCTATGAAGATATTATCTTAAGATAAATGCACCAAGTGAATCTGTCTCTGGTGTAAAGGATTCACAGTAATGTGTTAACTTGAAAATATGATATGCATCAACACTTCATTATAATTTTCAGATTCATTAGGCCTTATATGTCATTGACAAACATTTTATAATGCTTAACATCTCAGTAGTTCATGTGCATTCAAAAAAGAATGCATATAAATTATATTTCATTTAGTTGCATGACATTTCTATCTGAATGTACATAACCTGTGATCTGTTAAGCATTACATAGTGTCATAATATTTGTAAGTACTAATAATGAAAGTTATTTTAAAGTGTTGAACCCAAACTCAAGCCCTTTATACAACTGAAATAACTATTTTTCTCTTTGAAACACCAGTCCAGACACATATAAAGCATAATATTGTACTCAAAGTACAACATCTACATGCCACCTACTTCCAAACTTACTCTGGGTGGCTTTACCTCAGTGCAGGAGTGCAGTACAGACTGACCAGTCCCAGCCCCTCACAATTAATTAATTTAAATTGACCATTAAGTCTGCGAGGGAGACGTATGATGAATTTTTCCAATATCATTTGCTCCCCAGAAGGCCCGTCGCACACCTGGGAAATGTATGATAATGTGTGATTGGCAGGAAGGGGCCCGTGGCCATTGTTATGTGCCCCCTTCCCGGCCCGCACCTCGGCTGAGTTATGGCCACAGAGCACACCTTACTGTCTGGTGGCATGTCATTTGAATACAGATTAGTTGGCCTCAGTGTTCCAGTGCTTTGGCATTACCATTACTGGGGACAGTAATTTGACTGATGAACACATGGGTTATCACAAGGTCATCACCTTGGGGGGGGGGGTTTGTGTGCCAGCCAACCCACTTTTGAAGCCACCAGCCAAGAAGTCTTTCGATAGCATAATTAGTTCCTTTAATTAAGAGGTGAGCCAGCTTAATTGAATAAATCTGCTTCTAATGGAGCATCCGATTTCCCATGTGTTTTCACTCCTCTTGGTCTCTCTCGCAGTTTGCTCCGGTAGTTTGCAGTGAACATGTTTACAGTTGCATCTTTTGAAAGGTGACATTTAGGCTATTTTGTCTGTTTTAAACTTGTACATTAACAAACGAATGTTCTTTTACAGATTAGTCGATTTTCTGCTGATTTGTAAAGAAGGACTGCGAATCTAATACTCTGCAATGGATGATGTCCTGGCTGCAAAATTTTACAGGTGAGTCATAGAATGCGTTATAATTTTCTGTCTGTTCTGATATTATAAGAACAGAGTATACACTGATCAGCAACAACATTAAAAGCACCTGCCTAATATTGTGTAGGTCCCCCTCGTGCTGCCAAAACAGCACCAACCCGCATCTCAGAATAGCATTCTGCTATTCTTCTCACCACAATTGTACAGAGCAGTTATCTGAGTTACCGTAGACTTTGTCAGTTCGAACCAGTCTGGCCATTCTCTGTTGACCTCTCTCATCAACAAGGTGTTTCCTTGTTGATGAGATGATGATCAGCAGTTACAGAAATACTCAAACCAGCCCATCTGGCACCAACAATCATGCCACGGTCCAAATCGCTGAGATAAAAATTTTCTTCATTATAATGGTTGATGTGAACATGAACAGAAGCTGCTGACCCATATCTGGATGATTTTATGCACTGCTGCCACACGATTGGTTGATTAGATAATCGCATGGATGATTGTTGGTTCCAGATGGGCTGGTTTGAGTATTTCTGTAACTGCTGATCTCCTGGGATTTTCACACACAACAGTCTCTAGAATTTACTCCGAATGGTGCCAAAAACAAAAAACATCCAGTGAGGGTCAGTTCTGTGGACGGAGATGCCTTGTTGATGAGAGAGGTCAACAGAGAATGGCCAGACTGGTTCAAACTGACAAAGTCTACGGTAACTCAGATAACCACTCTGTCCACTCAGAATGCTATTCTGAGATGCGGGTTGGTGTTGTTTTGGCAGCACGAGGGGGACCTACACAATATTAGGCAGGTGCTTTTTTATGTTGTGGCTGATCAGTGTATTTTCATTTTAATTGCATTAAATGTATATTTTTCATGTATTGTTCATGCATCCCGTATTCTTGCTTTGTTTTCAGCAGTCCTACTATACATTTTCATGTCCCCATTATATATGCCTTAATATGTTGGATAAAATTTTAAACTGAGACGTTTTAAAGATGGAAATCATATTAGTTAGTGTTCTTTTATCATAATATCGCAATAAAATAAAAATATGGGTGAATTTGAAATATTTGCACTATTCGCAAATTACAAAAAATAAACAGGCAATTTATCAAGAAAACTTCAAATGCTTTCAAACAAAAACTGGCAATTTATTGAGAAATATTCCAGGTGATTCTTTATTTTCCACCCTTTTCAAGCAAAACAAGTTTTTCTTTGGTAATATTGTTTTAATTGGTATTCAATTTATAGGTTTTTCCTCTGCCCTCAATTTCACTTTCCATCTGTTAGTCTTCCTAATATCCCTTTAAAAAGAAAAGGCTTTTCTTTAATGACATCATCCTCCAGGAAGTGACATAATTTTGGGAAAAAAACAACAGCACACACGTTAGTCAGTTTAAGCAATGGATTCTATGAATTCTGTGACATTTTGTGTTATTAGTTGGTTTGTCTAAAAAAAAAAAAACATTCCATCTTGTTTGAAAAAATGACAGAAATTGTTTTTTTGTAATTAACATTTCAAAAGATAGTTAATAAAATTTGACTCCATGTAAGCAAACTCCCAAACTGACTTTAGCTCATTAATTCCATACTTTTAGGCATCCAGTAGCATTTTTTATTTCCATCCTGTTAGATTCCATCTTGCCTATTTTCTTGCCATTTTGTAAATATTCAAGCTATTATTAATAAACAAAATCCCTGAGCTTGACCAGAGAATATTTATGAAAGTCTGTTATGTCTCTTAATATAATTATTTCCTTAAATCACAACACAAACATTTATTTTTAATTTACATACTTCAAAATGTATTGCATAACAGGACTGACCCCTGCACTGAAAACCATATTATAGCTAGAGTGCACGTGTTTGCCTAGTATGCTGGGAACGCTCCTCAGTTACGCGGTTTGAGCTGCACGAGGTCTATCTAGCCTAATCATTTCTGCATTTTATGGCGTTTAACACACCTCTTGACTCATGTGATCTTTTAATCCCTCTGGGCTATTATTATTGCCATGAGCCTCTACTCTACCCATCTCTCTCACTCTCGCTCTTTCTCTCTCTCGTAATTAATTTCATCATTGGCTTTATCTGTTTAAAGTGTAAATGTTGTTGTAATGATTAGATACATGAAAATATATCAAATAGCTCATTCTCTACACTTTTTGTCTGTTCTTCTGCGTTAATTTGGCATAAGATTAAATATATTGAAAGACAAAAGAACATTACAATATTTGAACAGTATAGCCGTGTGTGCTGGCATGGGATTTATCTTTTTGATATCCTTTCTAGCCTTCTCACCAAGAGATAACAGCATGTTATCTACTCCAAAATCCACCCAACATAATTAAACAGCAATGATCAACTGATAGTTATAAAAAAAAATAAAAGTGGCCCCCTTCAACAGTCCTTCATGCCGCTGAAGCGAGACTTTTCCTTTTAAATGACTGAATGAAAGATCACTCGGCCAATTTTGACCACTCTACACTAATTACTAGATTAAAGCAAATAATTGTTCTCACAGAAAGTTTTGACCAAGTGCTTTTAAAGGAATGTTCCCGGTTGAATATAAGTTAAGCTCAATTGATAGCATTAGTGGCGTAATGTTGATTACTACAGAAAATAATTTAGAAGAGTACTTCGTTTAGTAAAAAAAAAAAAGAGAAAAAATCATAAGGTACTTACAATGGAAGTGAAGGGGGCCAGTCCATAAACATAATAATGCACACTGTTTCAAAAGTATAGCAACAAGACACAAACATATATATGTTAACATGACATTAGTGTAATAAAATCACTTACTAACCTTATCTGTGTAAAGTTATATACAATCTTACAACTTCGTTGTCATGACGATGTTACACAGATAAACCCTACTGTAACGCAGATAGATTCCTGATTTTATCACACTAAAATCATGTTAAATTGTATAATGTTTTATATATAATTTGTGGCTATACTTTTGAAACAGTGTATATTTGAGCTTTTATTGACTGGCCCCATTCACTTCCATTGTAAGTGCCTCACTATAACCTTGGTTTTCAAACAGGCTTCCCAAAACTCACCCTGTTTGCTATTGGTTGGAATGTCAAAAAAATTACACACTTCACCTTTAATATTTCAGAGTTTCTTAAAATAATTTGCATTAATTTAATTGTATACATATTTTTGTACATGCTTTTCCAATGCACAAATTAGCGCGCATAGCTGCATGAATATTAAACATTTTACCGAAAAAAAGAAATATTTTATAGTTCTATGTTTTTCCCAGCACTGATCCATTTTGTGTGCTTTATTTTTGTCTGAAACTTCAAATGTTTAAACGAGAGAAACGTTTGGCCCTACTTGCAGGCATATGCCCATCAGTAAGATTGAAAGACATTGCTTCACAAGACTTATGCTCCCTTTATTTTACTGTGTAAAATGCATATCTGATTTATTTAACAGCTCTCTCATTGCGTTGAAAATCTCATTTCAATCATGAATGGCAGTGTATGATTTAAGAATGCATTGTTTAATGGGCTTGCCATGCCCAAATTTAAACTAATTCAATTAATCAGCAAAGCCTTCTATAGACCCTGTTTGAAAGTCAGTTAGGCAAACAAAGGTCTTTTAATATACATTTTCCACAAGATTTCTTTATTGATTATGTGCAAAATGATTTGTGTGATACATTCACTTCAATCAATAAAGGCCAAGTCAATAGTGTTTATAAAAAATCATAGCACCATGAATGAAGTGTCAGGCAACTTCAGGCTTAGCATTGACCCGCAGCATATACTACATTGGAAAATACAGTCATAAAGATCCACTTGGCACATCATTTCCCGAATGACCTGTTTGATGGGTCTGACCAATACAATGTGTTTATTGGTTAACTGATAAAGCAAACTTTTTATAACCTGCAATGATTTTGGCTGTAAAGTTATAAAACTTCAGCTACACTGTGGAAGTAGCAAAGTTTGTATTATTAGCAGAGGAGTTGTAGTCAAACAATTGTGTGCGTGTTTGCCAAATGTTCGCTTCATCGCATGTAGGGACTATGCAAACCTTAGGCTGTCTAGAAGCCAGGATGGTCGTTTTTGGCTATGATATTTCCTCTACATTTTGTAGTGTAGTATAGAGTTTCTGTAGCTCAACTGGTAGAGCATGGTGCTGATTAGGTTTGTACAGTATACCGGTGCTACGGTAGTATCGTGATACTAAAGCTTCAAAATACTGGCAATACCACAATATTTTTTAAACAGTAGTACCGTTAATACAGTAGTACTGTAAGTTATGTTGTATGTGCAGTTTGTAAATGTTATTTTAGCTAAAACCTTCATTTTAATCAGACCTATGTCTGCAATAACATTACAAATTTAGCCTTTTCGAGTGATGTCCCCTTAATGCAGTGCCCTTTAAGATTGCAAAATGCTGTTTAGAATTTGCCCCTTATATGGTATTGTTTATTTTTCAATGTGTGGTTTTCCCAGGGGCCTGGGTAGCTCAGCAAGCACTAATGCTGACTACCACCCCTGGAGTCGTGATTTCGAATCCAGGGAGTGCTGAGTGACCCCAGCCAGGTCTCCTAAGCAACCAAATTGGCCCAGTTGCTAGGGTGGGTAGAGTCACGTTGGGTTAACCTCCTCGTGGTCACTATAATGTGGTTCTCACTCTTGGTGGGGCGTGTGGTGAGTTGTGCGTGGATGCCGTGGAGAATAGCGTGGGCCTCCACACGTGCTACATCTCCGCGGTAACACGCTCAACAAGCCACATGATAAGATTCGTGGATTGACGGTCTCAGACTTGGAGGCAACTGAGATTCGTCCTCCACCACCCGGATTGAGGCGAGTCACTATGCCACCATGAGGACTTAGAGCACATTGGGAATTGGGCATTACAAATTGGGGAGAAAAAAAGAAAAATGTGTAGTTTTACCATGTTTCATACACACACACGTCTGAATCCCAGCGTCTTAATTTGGCGGTCGTGTCTCCTAATGGATAATATGGATTTAAATAAAACTTTGGACATTGAGAAGCTTTTTAAAAAAAAACACAATTCACAGAACTTCAGGGTTTGCCTGATGAAACCGGGAAAACCCATATGCCGTGAATGCCTAAAAAGATTTCAAGCCAAAAGAGGAAACACCAGCAACCTTATTAAACACCTTCGGACACATCCCACTGCTTCTACAGAATACACATCGGTTAGTGCCACTTCATTTAACCTAAATGCTTTATCTTAGCTTCATTTACAGATTTACCCTTTCTCTGAAAAATGTAACGTTGCACTTGTTTATTTTTTTTCCAATTACAAATGCATGGTGGCGGTAACTTTGCACTTATGACCAGGGCTGCGTTTCCTAAAAGCATTGTAAGCATTGACGCCAATGGTCTCTACGATCAACTTAAGCTTGTGATGCTTTTGGGAAACGTAGTCCAGATTGGTTTGGTCATGGTTTGATCACGTCCCTGAAGCGTGCGATCAAACCAATGTGTAATCTGCATTCGTGCTGCACTTTAAAAGGAGAGAGAGAAGCTGAAGTGGTTGTAATGAGAGGGGATGAAGCGGTTATAATAATGAAACAGCTGCTCAAAATAGTCTTTATTTTTATGTTACCAACATTCCAATAATCACAAAATAATGGAATAAAAGTTTCAAGCGTTGCCGTTTGAACTCGCTGTTTTGATGCGGTAACAAGTTAGTCCATTTGAGCCTTCTCCTAGTTCATCCACCAGTTATTTTCACCACTTCCAGAGCAACAAGTGGAATGACTAGTTTCTAAGAACCACTATGACAAACTGTGTTAAGAATTAACACACTATCGTGTGGTATCGTGATACTTTAGCTGGTATAGTATCGTAAGATATGATTATGGAATCGTGACAACTCTAACGCTGCTAAGGTTTTGGGTTCGAGTGCCATGCAACGTTCATAATAATAAAATATAACATTTGAAAGCACTGTAAGTTGCTTTTGAAGCATCTGCCAAATTAAACATTTTACAAAATGAATACAAATGCATCAAGCAATAGTTTATCTAGCATCAGACATCTTGCAACACGATCACATGGGGTACTGACAAGCACCTCCTGTACCTTCTCCTGTGGTGCAACCGGAAGCATGTTGCTCCAGCCTCATGGGAGACCCAGGTTTTTGTCCCGCTTGACATCAGGAAGTAATTGTGTTTGCATAATCAGTAAAGAGTGTGTTTCGGAGGTTCCATTTTCCCTCTAAAGCCCTATTCGGATGGGATTTGATTTCTAAACAACATTTAATTACAATTATTAAATTAATCTTCACATTCGTTTTTTTATTTTTTTTATAAGTGTCTGCTTATAATAAACCCACTGAAAAAAACAAGACTTTTCTGTGAATTATAGAATTATAACATTATGTAAATGAGCTGATAAATTAAGGTCTAATTTAGGTATTTTACCTGAAAATGATATTACAGCGGGCAGTCTTAGCAGTTTCCACGATGTGGCTCTTCTTGTTGATTTTATTTTCTTATTTTTTGCATTAGATGGCAAAAAAATCTACATCCATATTGAAAGGCAGGTAGGAGATTGGTACGCATAAGTACAATCTTAACGGTAGTTCCTGTAGGTCAAAATACATGAGAAGAAGCATTGTGAAAATTCAGTATCAGCAATCAAAGACATTCACATTCGGACGGGATTAAAAATTCACTACTCACAATCAGCCATGATTAATTTAATCCAAGAGTGAAAGTGTCCAATAACAAGACAGTTACTGAGATTAAGCAAGTAGTATTCAGCTGGTCATGTGACTCTAAAATGGCAGCCCCCATGAGGGCACCCCTCCCCCATGTAGAATAAAACAGCTTTTATAAGGTTACTGATGTGACTGGAGTCTTCATCTCATGTGAGTGTTCATGATTTTATACATTAGTTTCAAAATTATGATTAATTTTAGCTGCAACAACCCTACCAGAAAGTGTATCCAAGCATCATAGCAAGTAAACAACTTTGCCAAATAGTTAACAGGCATACATCCATCCAGACTGCAGCTTTGCTGTCCTGAACCGTGTGACTTTTCTGTGTTTACCGACATGACGTAATGACGCAAGGATGAACGGCATAAGCCTGTGATTTCACACCAAATCCGACCTGACAGCTTAAAATACAAACCATTATTGTAGGCTTACCGTAGTGAATTGGAGTAAAGTAAGGACATTGTTTTATGTACTCAGTTAATAATGTCCTTTTGTTTATTTTTAAACAAAACATCTTCCGTAGTGCAGCTTTAAGTAAATTGATAAAAAAGACATTTTTACTGGAAAACAAACAAAAAAAGCTCATGTGCCTGGAAATAATTTAACCCTCACATTTCTTATAATATACTCTGAAATAACTCAAATAATGAATAAATAAATAAAAACAAAATCACTATGAATGCTTGTGTCTGTTTGAGAAAATAGACATTCCCTTAGTTGAGCTGATTGTGGCTCTTTGTGGACAGAGGATTATGGGAGCCTCTTTTGGGGTCAGAGCCTGGCCATCCAGCCGAGTGAACTGTGCCTGCTTGGCTGGCTTTGGTAGGGTACAGTTATGTCAGTGTGAGGAGGATGATAAATTGTGTTTGTTTAAGCCATCATTACATTGTACTTTTCTTCATGGGGGTCACTATTTAATAACACTTGAAGTTGATTGAGGAACGGCCGTGGCCCACCGGGCGTCCCCACTGGTCAGCTGGGGTGACAGGCCATGACTGCAAACATGGAGATATTACAGAGGCAATGCTGCTCCAGGATGTTGTCGTAATCTCACACAATCTGCTGCCTGCTCTAGTGTGTAATGTCCTGCTGAAAACTTTCGCTTAGGGAGGCCCTTGAAGGTTGGAGAAAAAGCAGGCAGAAATCCGGGGGCTAGTTGTTTAAAATTACAGCCGACCAGTGCACTAAGTGAATAACCTCTTCACCTTAGCACTTTATAAACTTGTCAGGATTATTTGCCCTGGGCTCAGATGAATGTAGTCATCGCTGCATCGGGCTTCCCTTAAAACAACCAAAGCTGCTAGAAGAGGCGATTTGTTTCTTTTTTTGTAAGTATGCATTTCTCCTAACAAAGCAAAGGAAATGGTTCTTGTTCTGACGTACAGTAGGTCGTATTTGTATTGAAGAGTATAAGGTGTTTGACCTAAAGGCGAAGTGTGTGATTTCTGCGTCACTAGTGTCACCAAATGGAATTGCAAATATGTCCTAAAAAAATGGCCCCATCTTCCATTGGTTGGACAGATAGTCCCACCCGTGTTTGTATGTGAAGAAATAAAGGTACGTTTCTTGTTACATTATTTGTACTTTAGATCTTTGTTTTGTTGGACAAAAAAAATTAATAAAATAGCTTCATACCATGTGACCCACATTTGGTAAAATTTAAAGGAATATTCTGGGTTTAATACAAGTTAAGCTCAATCGACAGCATTTGTGGCTTAATGTTGATTACCACCAAAATTAATTTCAACTCGTCCCTCCTTTTCTTTAAATAAAGCAAAAATCGTGGTTACAGTGAGGCACTTACAATGGAAGTGAATGGGGCCAACTTTTGGGGCGTTTAAAAGCAGAAATTCTTCTGTTAAAACTCGTGCATTATTTGAGCTTTAAAGTTGTTTAAATTGTAATTTTTACAATCATTTTAGGTTTTCAGGGTTTGTTGACATTACATCGTCATGGCAACAAAGTTGTAAAATTGGCTTTAACTTTACAGAGAGAAGGCTATTAAGCAATTTTATCACACTAAAATCCTGTTAACGCATATTTGTTTACATCTTGTGGCTATACTTTTGAAACAGTGAGTATTTTAACGTTTATGGAGTGGCCCCATTCACTTTTATTGTAAGTGCCTCACTGGAACCTCGATTTTTGCTTTTTTTTATAGAAAAAGAGGGACGTAGGGGGCCTGGGTAGCTCAGTGGTAAAGACGCTGACTACCACCCCTGGAGTTCGCGAGTTAGAATCCCAGGGTGTCCAGCTGGGTCTCCTAAGCAACCAAACTGGCCCGGTTGCTAGAGAGGGTAGAGTCACATGGGGTAACCTCCTCGTGGTTTGCTCTCGGTGGGGCGCGTGGTGAGTTGTGCGTGGATGCTACGGTGGATGGCGTCCACACGCGCTATATCTCCATGGTAACACACTCAACAAGCCACGTGATAAGATGCATGGGTTGACGGTCTCAGACACGGAGGCAGCTGAGATTCGTCCTCTGCCGCCTGGATTGAGGTGAGCCACTACGCCACCACAAGGACTTAGAGCACACTGGGAACTGGGCATTCCAAATTGGGAAAAAAAAAAAGAAAAGAAAAGGAGGGACGAGTCAAAATACATTTTGTGGTAGTCAACATCATGCCACAAATGCTGTCGATTGAGCTTAACTTCTATTGAACTCGAAATATTCCTTTAAGGAATCGAGCCACATTAAGAGCCCCATATCTGTGTGATTTAACCTTATACAGTAGGGACTTAAAAATTAAGATACAAAAAGGAAAGTTTGTTCTCAACCAGAATCTAAAAGGATATTAAGATATCTTTAAAACCTCTTGAGTTATAAACACAGCAATGTAAACTATATTTTCAGTCAAACTTAAAGGTGGGATGAAAAACTATAGATGCAAATCTCAAATTACTTCCACTTAGTCTAACAATAAAAGTAGTCAGCAAAGTGTGCTGTGTGCAAAAGTTTTATGATGTATAAAGCCCAAATGGAGCAATGCTTCTCTGATACGTTACATGAGGGAATCTTAACAGCTTTGGTTATGTATATGTATCATATACTCTCAAGTTACATGATGACATGCATTGGCAAAGCAGTTTACTCAGGTTAGGTTGACAGTATCATTACTTATACTCTACTGTAGCAATGCAAACACAAGTGAAGAGGCAAAGGGGGGCTAATAGAGGCTTCTCCCAAGGAAGCTGCTGTCATCGGCCTGTCACCTGTTCTCTATCCCATCAGCATCTAAACAGTGTTCCTCTGCTCAGGACATATTCTTCGCTTGAGTGGAGGGTGATGGAGATCTAACAGAGTCATCAACCTCCCTAGAATGATATGACCTGCGAGATATCCTTTAGTACCTCCGCAAAAGGGGTTTCACACAATGGTCATCTAGCAGCTACACAATAAACAAGCAGATATCAGGCCGTGTTAAGGGAGTTTAAGGACAGGAAAGTGATTCTCTCGAGCTGTCAGATTAAATCAGGTGTTTTTCTCTGATGGCCGAACTGCCGAGACAGCCAACAAATATAAAGTACTGGACACTTCATAATTCAGAGGTGTTTATGAAAACATGAAAAATATTGGTAAGGCCTACATGATATTAAATACATTATGTATTTTATTTCTACAACACCTGGCATACATATTCTCTCATTTTCTCTCATGTTGCATTTTAATGTTACATTGTTTTATGTTTGAAAATATTTGGATGAAGCAAGCATGCTCAGTCTTCATATTTTACAGCTTTTGGGATAAGTATGGACAAATGTTACACACTGCTCAGGTGTGACTTCAGCATTTTTAAGGGGCCGTTCACACCAAATATGTTTTTGCGTCTGTTTGTTTTCTAAGTAAACATGCACTACATGTGCATCTTTGACCGTTGCACCGTGCCATGCTGTTTTCAGTGTCGCCCTTAGCAGCGTCACAGTTTTTAGATGCTGTGTCAAGTTAAAAAAGAAATTCAGCTTTTAAAAACACATCTTGAGAAGCATGCGTTCTGTTCTTTTCATTGCCCTCAGTCTAGTTTTTTTTTTTTTTTTGGACAAGAACGCATTCAGTCTGAACTGTCCCTTAAGCTTCTTTTAGTCATCTTCTAGTTATGGTCTTTTGGTAAATTGAAAATGTTTCATTCTATAAAGCCTTCTGGGGAATTATAATGATATTAATGACACTTTTGCTATACCTCATCTATTTAGTATCCATGACCTGATAATGCTAAATAGTGGATCAGATTCAAAAATGCAAGATTTTCTTTAATGTTAACTTAAATGAGTTAATTACATTATATTGCTCCTAAAAGAAAAGAAACATCAGGAATATTAGTATGGGATCTACAGGAGCTCAATAAGACAGCATTTATGCCCTGTATTGTCAGCAGCTTACCTGTGGAAATCAAATGACAGCAAATTCTGATAGTACAAATGGTTAGTATTTTAAATCATATTAACTCAATTATAGCCATATATTTTATGATTGCTGGGCTCACGTTTATCACAAGTGCATTGAATGAGGTTATGTCAAACACCAGGTGCTGAAACTATGACACTTAATTAAACCGTGTCCATAGCGGGGTACTCAATCCCAATGCACGAGAGACTGCATGATTTTATCAAAAGCCCTGGAAATTGAAGCCATCACTATAAGATGCCTGGGATTTAAAGCAGTTCAGTGCCAGTGAGATAGACCTTTTACAACACATATCTGGGGTTTTATTAGAAGACATTATGCATTAAAGGAAAGGCATCATATCTTTAAAAGGTATTATTGTGTTTAGAATTTTTATTTATTTATATTTTTTGAGAAATGGCCAGTCCAGAAATGGCTAGGAGAGACAACAATGTGATAATGTGCACCGCTGTTTTCTGTTTGACAAATGTGTCTGAATGTCCACAGAACAGACTGAGATCTGAAAACTTTTGATTTATATCATCATTTGAAATGTATCTCTGATTTCCTTTTTTTTACTGGATTGAAGTTACACATAACTATTTTATATATATATATATATATATATATATATATATATCCTGTATGTATGTGTGCATTGTTTTTCATTTGGTAGACATTTGCTACATATCTCTAGAATAAGACATACTATTTAAGGAAACCGGGGCTAGTTGTCACTCTTTTTTTCCAGTGAATATTTCTCAGGGTAGGTTTATTTTTTAAAGTCAGTTTACCTTAAAGTCTTGGATAAAAGCTATTGAACATTTCAACTGAACAGTTTAAAGTGTTTTTGGATCGTTCCGTGGAAACACTGATAGAATATCTGTCCAAAAACATTCAGTATACAAAGAACGTATAGTTTCAGAGATATTGCCTTTATGACAACTCCCCATTGTGACAACTAGCCCCAGTCTCCTGTACTATGGATTAACAGTTGCATACATTCGGATACAACAAACATATTGTCTATCATTTATCATCAGTTGGTTTGTGCTGGTCCCCTGATTTTCAAGAGCTTGGGTCAAAACAAATAACAGGAATGGAAAACAAGCCTTTTATTTACCTTTGCCCTGTGCCACGAGGGCCCATTTTAATGTGCCATAATGTGTCGCTTGTCTGGGCTGGGAAGGTTACACTGTACTCCATTGATTTAACTACCTCAGCCAAATGAATAGAGCTGTAACCCTGGACATACATGTAAATTGAAATCAAGCGGTTGATGCATAAAACCACCATGCAGAACACAAATATGCCCAGAGATGAGGCCCTCTCTTCAGAACAATAGCCGGGAACATTTTTTAAATGGGAAGTATTATATAGCTCATCCAAATGAAGGATTTCCCAAGACAGCGGCATATAGATGGCGGAAACAATCCTAGTTTGAAAATATACATCAGAATATTTAGATTTATGGCTCATTACTAATTGCTGACTTTTACCTATTATTTTATGGCGTGGAAAAATAATAACCTAATACATTTTATCTGTCTAGCACTAAGGTCAGACACAACTGGGATTTTGATATTCCAAGCCGGGATGAGTCTTGGTTGAGATAAAAGTTGTATTATTATTATCAGGGATTAAAAATGAAGTGTTGTTCATTTCGGTTCGGTTCGTTCTGAGCAAAAACAGTATTTTTTCGTTCCGGTTAAGAAGTTCCTCACCCTTCTTTCCAAATGGTAACTGGTTTGAACAAAATAAAAGAACGGTTAATAATGTTCTTTTAAAAATGACAGTACTCTGAGCTAAGGGGTGGGTGAAATACCAATTGCAGTGTTGCCAGATCTCGCAAGAGAAACAAGAAACCTGGTCTGGAGAAACAAGCCCAAAATTAGCCACTTACCTTACCAAAATAAGCAAAAATAAGCAATTAAATGTTTTCCTGTGTGGTGGATTTATCAGCATAGAAATCATAACAAGCATATGGTTAATTAACAGTCAAGTATAATTTTAATTACAGATCTGCTTTTCAGTCAAAACCCGGCAGCATCAAATCTGTATTAATGCATCACGTCTAACAATAATTCAGTGAAGACTTGGAAACAACTGAGAAATGTACTGTTTACCTCTAATAATGTTTTCCTTGTATCTGGATTAGCCGTGCATGTACAGGTGCATCTCAATAAATTAGAATGTCGTGGAAAAGTTCATTTATTTCAGTAATTCAACTCAAATTGTGAAACTCGTGTATTAAATAAATTCAATGCACACAGACTGAAGTAGTTTAAGTCTTTGGTTCTTTTAATTGTGATGATTTTGGCTCACATTTAACAAAAACCCACCAATTCACTATCTCAAAAAATTATAATACATTATAAGACCAATAAAAAAACATTTTTAGTGAATTGTTGGCCTTCTGGAAAGTATGTTCATTTACTGTATATGTACTCAATACTTGGTAGGGGCTCCTTTTGCTTTAATTACAGCCTCAATTCAGCGTGGCATGGAGGTGATCAGTTTGTGGCACTGCCGAGGTGGTATGGAAGTCCAGGTTTCTTTGACAGTGGCCTTCAGCTCATCTGCATTTTTTGGTCTCTTGTTTCTCATTTTCCTCTTGACAATACCCCATAGATTCTCTATGGGGTTCAGGTCTGGTGAGTTTGCTGGCCAGTCAAGCACACCAACACCATGGTCATTTAACCAACTTTTGGTGCTTTTGGCAGTGTGGGCAGGTGCCAAATCCTGCTGGAAAATGAAATCAGCATCTTTAAAAAGCTGGTCAGCAGAAGGAAGCATGAAGTGCTCCAAAATTTCTTGGTAAACGGGTGCAGTGACTTTGGTTTTCAAAAAACATAATGGACCAACACCAGCAGATAACATTGCACTCCAAATCATCACAGACTGTGGAAACTTAAGACTGGACTTCAAGCAACTTGGGCTATGAGCTTCTCCACCCTTCTTCCAGACTCTAGGACCTTGGTTTCCAAATGAAATACAAAACTTGCTCTCATCTGAAAAGAGGACTTTGGACCACTGGGCAACAGTCCAGTTCTTCTTCTCCTTAGCCCAGGTAAGACGCCTCTGACGTTGTCTCTGGTTCAGGAGTGGCTTAACAAGAGGAATACGACAACTGTAGCCAAATTCCTTGACACGTCTGTGTGTGGTGGCTCTTGATGCCTTGACCCCAGCCTCAGTCCATTCCTTGTGAAGTTCACCCAAATTCTTGATCGAATTTGCTTGACAATCATAAGGCTGCGGTTCTCTCGGTTGGTTGTGCATCTTTTTCTTCCACACTTTTTCCTTCCACTCAACTTTCTGTTAACATGCTTGGATACAGCACTCTGTGAACAGCCAGCTTCTTTGGCAATGAATGTCTGTGGCTTACCCTCCTTGTGAAGGGTGTCAATGATTGTCTTCTAGACAACTGTCAGATCAGTAGTCTTCCCCATGATTGTGTAGCCTAGTGAACCAAACTGAGAGACCATTTTGAAGGCTCAGGAAATCTTTGCAGGTGTTTTGAGTTGATTAGCTGATTGGCATGTCAAAATATTCTAATTTTTTGAGATAGTGAATTGGTGGGTTTTTGTTAAATGTGAGCCAAAATCATCACAATTAAAAGAACCAAAGACTTAAACTACTTCAGTCTGTGTGCATTGAATTTATTTAATACACAAGTTTCACAATTTGAGTTGAATTACTGAAATAAATGAACTTTTCCACGACATTCTAATTTATTGAGATGCACCTGTATATGTAGTAATTATACATAGTTGTTAAAAAGGTCTTTATTCACAGAATGCGACATCCACAACAAGCAATTAGACAAAAAAATTTGTGATGCAGCAGTTTCCTTCAGGATTTCTTTTTTGGGCAATATGAAGTGGTGTAGTTCCAAAAATTATGTTGATAAACACTTTGGTTTCATGAAAAAATTATCGGAATGAAATAAACCGGTTATAACCGGCTACCAGCATTTAAAAATAAAGTTTTCACTCTGGAACAATTTCCCATTTTTGGTTACATTCGGGAAAAAATTTTTCGTTCGTTTTTAGTTTTCGTTCCTTCAACAGTTTTTAGTCCCAGATTATTATTTATGTTACTTGTGATCATACTAGAATAAGGATTAGGAACAAATCACTAACTGTATGTATTAAACTTGGGCATACCATTTGTGCAACAGACATGAATGATACCTCAAATTGTGCAGTAATGATAAAATAATTTGCAGACATGATAAAACAAGCGAAAAACTCTTGCATTGATTGAGGTAACTGAGCCATATCTAGACTACAATGCTGTAGAAACCACCCAAAACACATTAGAAACCATTAAACATCATATTAGCAACCACCCAGAACTACCTAGCAACTGCATAGTAATGCCGCAGCAACCACATAGCAACGCTCTAGTTTGACCAGACAATCTTAGCAACCGCATTGCAACATCCAACCACCCAGAATACCCTAGGAAATTCACAGCATTGCCCTTGCAACCACCCAGAACACCCTTGTAATCGCATAGCGAAGTCCTAGCAACCACCCAGAACACTCTAGCAACTGCCTTGAAAGTCATAGTAACTACTTAGAACACCTTACAAACCATATAGCATTGTCCACCCAGAACACCCTAGTAAGTGCATAGCAATGCCTTAGCAAATGATTAGCAACTTCCTAGTAACCACGCAGAAAATCTTAGCAACCGCATTGCATTATCCAACCACTCAGAACACCCTTGCAACCGCATAGCAATGTCCTAGCAACCACCCAGAACACCCAAGCAACCGCATAGCAGTGTCCTAGCAACCACCCAGGACACTCTAGAAACTGCTTAGCAACGTCCCATCAACCACCCAGAACACTTTAGCAACCACATAGCAACTTTTGATTTTGAAGGAGGTAACTAAGCCACATCTAGACCGCAATGTCCTAGCAACCACACAAAACACCTTAGAAATCATATAGCATTGTCCTAGCAATCACCCAGAACTGCAAAGCAATGCCCTAGCAAATGCATAGCAATGCACTAATAACCATGCAGAAAATTTAAGCAACCGCATTGCATTATCCAACCACCCAGAACACCCTTGCAACCGCATAGAAATGTCATAGCAACCACCAAGAATGCCTTAGCAACTGCATAGCAATGTCCTGGCAACCACACAGAACACTCTAGACACTGCCTAGCAACGTCCCAGCAACCACCCAGAACACTTTAGCCACCACATAGCAACTTTTGCACTGAAGGAGGTAACTGAGCCAAATCTAGACCGCAATGCCCTAGGAACCACCCAGAACATCCTAGCAACCACATAGCAAGTGCTAGAAACCACAGAACACCCTAGCAACTGCATAGCATTGCCCTAGCAAAAATCCAGAACACCTCAGCAGCTGAGTAGCAACATCCTACCAACCACACAGAACACCTTATCAGCATTGCAAAGCCTTAGCAATCACCCAGAACACCCTAGCAACTA
The DNA here is from genome assembly GCF_019703515.2 of Myxocyprinus asiaticus. Classification (NCBI taxonomy): domain Eukaryota; kingdom Metazoa; phylum Chordata; class Actinopteri; order Cypriniformes; family Catostomidae; genus Myxocyprinus; species Myxocyprinus asiaticus. Next base: position 40,274,511 of record NC_059370.1, on the reverse strand, counting down.
CATAGCAACGCCTGAGTAACCTCCCAGAACACCTTAGCAACCAGCAACCACCCAGAATACCCTAGTTTTGCACAGGCATAAACCATTCTCATGTTTTGAGAAAGTGTATATGCATCTGCATCCCAGCCTTCTTACTGAATATTTGTGTCTTTCATTACGTATCTAGCAGACAGATTGCTACTTCTCCATGTCACCTCTCCAATGCAATGTTATTAGTATCATTACGAAACTGGCTGTTATTTTTTGGTTTTGCAGAGCTATAGTTTTGAGACGTTAGCTATTGCTTTGGAGGTTGTGAGTTATCCAAAGCCCTTATATTGTCTCTGGAATTTAATTGTTCCATCTCCTGTGCCCCCACCCATCTTAAACAGATTGCTAAAACTGTTAATTTGATCAATACCTAATTTTTTTCACCTGCCTCTTTTTTTCTCTGTTAAGCCGTGATAAGCGATGGCAGGGTGGCAGGTGGAGGGAATTGTCAGATTTTTTTTCCGCTCTCTGCGGCCCCTTCTGCCATTTGGAGTGATGTAATTTATACCACAGTAGTGGCTCTGCAATTACCCTGTCTATTGCTGTCGACAGTATCTCACTATCTTCTAAATGGATCCAGCTTGACTCGTCCAGCCAGGCAAACAGTACAAATGATGCCATTCCTCATGCTGCGAGTCCTAAAGAGATAAGTTCCTTAAAGAGCCGCCCATTTATCAGTTGATACAAGCAGGATACTTACAAGCCCACTCTATTGTTTAGCTGCTTTTGACAGTCAGCCTTTTTCGTTTGGAAAGGTTGTTGTCGTGATGGTGAGGGTGCGGAGATCCTTTTTTTCTTGTAATCATTCCACTGGGGGTGTCAATAATGGGCCTGATTTGTTTGTTAGGCCTGGAGTCTGAAGTGGATAGGGCATAACAGGCCCTGTATTTGTCTCGGTGTATTTTTCTAAGGCCTGAAATTTACTATTTGGAAATAAGTAAATGCAGTTGGTTCTACATACGCTAGTTCGATTTTGTCAAAAATACTCCTCTTTGAATTCTGAGATTTGTTACTGCAACATTAAGTATGTACAATGAGTCTGTATTCATGTCTGAGTACTTAAGTAGGATATGTTTCTTGCCTAAGCCTGGATTACATGCCACCAGATGATGTAACGCACAAACATAGATGGGGTTTAACATTTTATTTTATACTTTCATTGCATTTCAATGCATGGTCTTTGGTGTCATGGTCTTCCTCCGCCAATATGCAAAATCTGCTAGAAAATCTGTGAAAATCCACATTTTAGAGCCAGACTTACTAAAATTGCCGTTGGAGCCCTTCCAAATAAAGACCAAACAATCTCATGCTTAATTTTTCTCCTACATGGCTTCTTGAGTTGTATTTAAAGATCACTAAAACACTGTAATTTATGCACTTAGACTCACAGAACACCATTTATGTCTCCCCATTAACTTGATTATTGCACTAATTAATTAGAGTGAGGAATTTCACAACCAGTTAACAATCAGATGACTTACCTTTAAATGAGAACAATAATTGGTAAAGTAGTGGTAGAAAATGGACAAATCAGCATTGGAATATAAGAAAAACTTATCCTTGAACTATTGTGGATTAGCGTTACAGAGGAATATAATCTATAGAGAAGACATAGTTTGTTTTACTTGCATTTGCAGATTTTGATTTGTACTAATGGATGTTTAAGATTTCTGTACTCTAAACGGTTATGCATAACTATTTAGGACAATGGTGAAACTATGATTGAACACAGATTACAGGATGGAAATACCTTTGATCATACTGAGTTGTACAACAGTAAAGATTTTAAAATAAGGTTTTAAAAGAAAGAGGCATTGAAAAACAGAGATTTACAGAGATATAGGGTAAAATGGGGTAAAACGCCCCCCTTAAGAACAATATTCATTTGCTTTTAAATTGTAACATATATAGATACAATTTTAGCATGTACAGAATGATGATGCATCATCCAACATATTATTAAGGGGAAAAAAAAATAGAAATATTTGACAATTTTGTTGTCATAGCACAAAATTAAAAATTATGAAAAGGGCCCATCTCCCCCTCCACCTGGTTCCAGGTGTCATCCATTTTTTACAGAATGTCTAAAATACCTCTGATATCTTAATGCATTTTTTTATTTTATTTTAAGTAAAATCAAACCCAAGGCTCTTACCCCAAGGGTCAAACTTTACCATGACAGATCCAAATAGACACAAAAACTTTTGATAGCCAACACGATAGAAAATCACAGATCACTATTTTCCAATGACAAAAAAATGAGATAATTTAACCTCAAAACTGTTTGGATGGAATAAATCTCACAAATGTTGATATTCAGATGAAAAATCATGATTAAGAGGCGCACAGACATTCAGTAAAAGTGTTGAGATGAGATTTAGTGCCATCTATGGTCAAGAGAAAAAGTTAAGGGGTGGGGGGGGGGGGGGGGGGTGTCATCTTACCCCAGGGGGTGTCTTCCCCATCTCACCCTACTTGTTTTATTTTGGGATGGGAAGTAGGTAACAGCAATTTCCATATCTGTTCCACCTGATTTCACGTTTAAAGACACTTTCTGGATTTAAAATGATGAAGCTGTGTGTGCCAGCAGCTTTGACATACACTGGAACATAAATCTGCTTTTCTCCACCTATCTGACCTGCTTTGCTTTGTGAATGGGATTATGGGCAATACATCAACTGCATACTCTAAACTGACCTGATGTTCATCTCACAGTCTCAGCTGTCATGTAGGCAGGTCACCAAAATAGTAATGTCAGGGCTTTTTACCCAAGATTATAGTAATGGGATTTGAAAGATGCCAGATTAGCAGAATTTGTCAATTATATTTTTCTATTCTTTTTGGGTGTTTCTTCAATTTATGGCATTTTCAGTACTGTGAATTTCTTGAAATCCTGTAATTTTTTTTTATTTTATACTCACTAGTTAATTTTAAGTTTACTTAGGGTGTCCAACAGTTTATGTACATTTTATGCACATTATTTTTGTCATTTTTTCAAAAAGTCATGAAAATTCCAACCACAGTGTCATTTCCTGCACATCTCAAATTCTGTATTGTTTTTAATAGAATTGTGTGGTGTAAAAGACAATGATGAAAATGACATTTTTAGCATTTTTGGAATAAAATGCCTGACTCTAAAAAACGAATTAGTAGCTAACACTTTATGTATCCTAAATACACACAAATAATATTTTGGCAAAATTACAGCTTACTGTAATTGGAAATGACGGCAAATAAAAGCATTCAAGTGATTTTGAGTTTGAATTTTCAATGTTTTCTTTAAATATCACTTATGTCTCATCTCAAGCAAGCTCTTCACTGACACTTTTGTCGACTCGATAAACAAGTAAACTAACTTTTGTAAAAACTTTATTAGGGGCAAAATTGTTGTGGTTGAAATTATGCCACAATGGTGCAGTCGTAATTAAACAAAAGAAAAAAAAATAGAAATAATTTTTACACAATAAATATCAAAATTGTTTATGGTTATTTCACTCTTTGTTTAGATTATCATAGTTTTGAACTTGCAATAAAGTATTATATTTTTATAATGGATTTTCTTAGTTTAATATTAAAAGTCTGTGTCTTGGATTGATAAAAAAAATACAGAAAATAAAAGTTGAAAGCCAGCTAAAAAAAATTAAATCAGTTTTAATGCATTCATATAACAAAAAAGAAAAAAATAGTTGAAAGTTAGTTTGAATAAAAATCAACCCCTGGGACATGAAATTGCCAGAAATTGAAGAAGCAACCTTTTATAGCTACTGCATGTCCAAGTTGGTTTATGCTGGTTCATGCTGGTTTGATGCTGGTCTAGCCGGTGGATCAGCATAGCCATGTTGTTCACCAGCACAAAAGAAGGTTGGTCAAACAGCATGGTCTTTCTCCTGAAGCTGGTTGACCAGGCAGACTTGCTGGTTAAGCTAGTTAAGAACCCTGGAATAGGGACACCTCACCAGCATTTAAAATACAACACATGTCCAGCAATGCTGGTCTTTTTAACAGATTCATTTATGATAATTCAGTTTTTAGTCTTTCTTTTGTTGGCTTTGTCTTTGGCTTTTGAACATGGAGCATAATCCTTACACTTGTTAAAGGGATAAGAATAAAAATCATTTACTCACCCTCATTTAGTTGCAAACCTGTATGACTTACTTTCTTCTGTAAAACACAAATGGAGATGTTAGGCACTATGTTAGTCTTAGTCATCATTCACTTTCATTTTTGGGTGAACTATCCCTTTAACAAGAGAAAGGACTATGCTTCGTATGTTTACAAAAAAGACAAAGCCGATAAAACAAAGAGCATCTAAATTGTCATTAATTGTCATCTGTTGACAAGACCAGCATTGCTGGTCACCATGTTGTGTTTTGTATGCTGGTCCACCACATAAAATCTATCTCTGATGATCCAGTTCACATTGTTGATCAGTGATGAGTCTCTGAAGCGGCACAGCATTTTCCCAGTGCTCTGCCAGATTGACCTGCCTTCGTTATCCGGCCTGCTCCCTTTCTCCTTTCTCTCACCAATTCAGCCAGAGTTACTCTACGGAGATGGTTTGTATTCCACTTCAAATTAAACTGTGGCCACAAGGCATTTAATCCACAGATTAGGATATTTCTTATTGATAGCCTTTGATTCAGCTTGTCTCTGTTGTCTAACGTCCTTTCAGCCAGTTTTAAGATCTCTCTGAGCAAGAAAACTGAATTCTGTAGCCATCCGTCAACAGTGGGCTGGAATGGCCTCTCTCCATTATAGTTAATTGAGTTTGTCCCTCCATGTCATCGAATGGGCTTTCTTATCGGAGTCAACAGGGATGTGAGTGTAGACTACCTCTGCTCCAATCCCACTCTCTTAATCTCACATGTCACTCTCGGCGCCGGGCTACTACGGCAAGCCACAACTGCCACTATTTGCGATAAATGCCCCTCTTCCCACTTAGTATTCTGCAAAAGTAATAACACTTTGTGTAACCAAAGAGATTTTTGGATTAGATTGTGAGTTCTATGTTGTAGTGATCAGGTGTATTTTTTTATGCATGCATGGCTTCATATATTTGAGAAGTTGACAAGCTATATTTCATCTGAAACTATTTAAACAAACCTTTTCTTACTCTTTTATAATTTTCAGACACAGGGCCGGTCAACACATTAAGCGACATGGTGCGACATCGCTTCGGGGGTGCCAATCTATCGAGCCAGTTTTTTGCATGTGTCCAAATTGTGTCAAACAAAATGCACCCTGTGCGTTCTGATAACGTGTATCGGTGCCCCCCATGGAACATATAGAGTAGACCAGCCGCGGGCCGTGCATTTTAAGTCTAGGCCTTCAGTGCGATTCATGCCATTAAGAAAACACAGTTTCACAATGAATAAGACACCATATGCCCATCATACATTACGTGGCAGTCAACTAATAATACCAACTGACATTTTAAAAACACGTTCACGCACGAAAGCCAGAACCAAGGAGGTCTAATACCAAGAAAAAGCTCTCTAACAATATTTGCAGTTTAAATTTTGCGGGGGCTCCCCGGCCTGAGAAAACGCGGGAGGAATGTGGCAAGGCGGAGGGCGGGGCTGGTCCGGGCCGTGATTCCGCACACCCAGCCCCTAATTAGGCTGATTAAGCCCGAGAGGGATAAAGGCGACCGGAGACGGCGGTGCGACAGAGAGAGAGTTACGGGCAGCTGCCCGGCATGTGTTTGTGTTTGTCTTTTTGTTTATTATTAAACTGTTATTTATATTGTCAAGCCGGTTCTGAATTGTGTTACACTACCATACTGTTCTTACTGTTTCTGTTATATCTGTGTTTGGCAAAAGTATGGATAGTATGCCATTGTGAACACGGCCATAGACTCACGAGCACGGGGCTCGTGAATCGGAGCGATGTTCAATGCGTGAAATAATACATTTTTTGAGTCGGTTCTTCTCAATGAATTTGTCGAACGTGTGGGCTGAATCATTTGAAGCGTTTGTCACGCAGTAAAACAGTAACGGGATGCTTTAGACGACATATAACAAAAACAATGCTGAATGAAATGGATATTTACTTACAATTCATTGAAACAAAACCTGCAACTGCATTCAGTTGTTTGCCAGTGATGAAGAAGGTCATGTGTGAGTATGAGTGCAGCCTGTGAGCCATTGTCTGCTGCAGGTAAAGACATTTTTAAATAAAAGTGTATCAAAAAACTAACATTACATGACAGCACTTAAAAGTACCAAACATTATCCAGCCAATACTATGTTCCTTGGAGTAGCCTACCATATAAATACCATGATATAGTATCCACCTTATTTTGCAATGCGGAAGTAAGCAGCGAATTTCTGGCGAATGTGAGAAAGTTCCGCTGGCATTGACCACAGTAGAAATAACTAGAAGGTTATAATACCAGAGTTAGTGATCTGGGTTTATAATCTATCATGCAACCACAGGATGCACAGCACAATTATGTGCCAATGTCAGATAATTTTCTAACGTCAGCATTTATAGTAAAAGTGTAAGTAAATCATTCACTTCTTGCTGTGTGTTGTTGTATTGAAGAGACAGTAATAAAATCTGCTTCTTTCTTTACCGAGATTGTGACGATGCAATCTTTCTTGTCTCCATGTAAACCTCCATTCATAAGTACCTGCATAACCTCCGACGATGCCTTTATTTATTTATTTCCAAAGGCAATGTTTCATAAGCCATGCTGAATGCGAGATCTGTGTGTTTGTTTACTATGCACCGCTAAGAAATTGAAAATGCTCTCTGACAAGAACGGAGAGTAAAATGTGTTTATTATTTTGCCAAGATGAAACAAGATGCAGTTTTGGTGCAAAGAAAGTTGAAGCAGCATTTTCCCGGCATCTTTCTTCTCTCTGCTGGTTGTGTAAAGTATGTGGAGGCGTATCAAGATGGCGCCCAGGACTGTCTGCGTCAGCGCCTGATTTAATTAATTCTGCCAGTGCAACAGTGTGTGATTAAATGGTGGCAAAATGCGATAAACGGTAAAACTCTATGCGCCCAAAACCAATGAGTTTATGAAAATCGTAATTAATGATAATAATATGTCAACATTTATTGCCAGCCTGTAATATAAAGCAGCATAATGTAATATTTTTGTATAGCTAAAACAGGCGGAAGTGGCTTATACCGGAAGTGGTCCACATTCAGGGTTGATAATGGCGGCGCCCTAAAATAAGGTGGAAATTGTGGTGGAATGACCCACCCCTCCCTCTCGTCATCGTCACCCTGCCTCTTAGGGCCATCCTTCAGCCAGGCTCACAACGGGAGTTGGACAGGAGAGCGAGAAGAGGTGCATAATTAATAAGCCCCATTCTGATGAAGCACACCTGATGTGAATAATGCTTCATCATCGCTGTTTTTTTAAAACGCAGAGCGCACCTCTTCTCGGGGAAGCCGGCTTCAAATCTCATGTGTGCACACACTGGCATCCTCGCACGCCCAGGACCAGAGCAGGGAGGGTCCGGCTGAATTAGATGCTCTTTAGATCCCCGGCGCGAGTTAGATGTGTCGCCGGGGGAGAACAGCACGTGTCGTGGCCAACAGGCTAGAGGCCGTGCCGCCTTCCCCTCTCCCCTGCCACGGGCCTGGGAAGTTAGGCCGCGAAGGATGCCACCAGATTCCCCTTTTATTTTAAATGCCATTCCCCCTGGACACTTTATTTTCTCCTTTTATGGACATTTCCTGTTTATTATTATTTCCAATAAATGCCTCTCTGAGGCTTAATGCCACACCCACTATGTCTGTCTCTTGCTCACCCTGCCACAGTGGTGGAGAATGCGGGCACTTTTGTGGGTAGAGACGGCGTAGTTGGGCACCAACAGTGACGTCACTCTTCCTCTCATTCGCCGGTTAGATGGAAAGCTTGGAGTGGGATGGAGAGAACACGAGGACAGCCTCCCAGCCACAGCAAATGGTAAGTGGCATTTAATAAGCATTTATCCTGCGGCTGGTTGAGGCTGTCATATTAATTCGTGCTTTTCTCTGTTCCCACTCGGGTGCGAGCAAGAGGGAGAACTGGCCCGGAGAGGTATCCCCCATATGCCCACTCTGACTGTAGGGTCTGGTTGAGGAAGTAGCATTCCCGCATGGGCGGCTAAAGAGTCCGCACCTCCGGCTCTGGACTCCAAGTTTGGATACGAGGATGGGAGGAAGTGCCGACGGAGCAACGCTTAAGGTGGGTTGGGGGGGTGGGTGATGTGGCAGAACGACCCACCCCACCCTCTCGTCATTGTCGCCCTGCCTCTTAGGGCTGTCCTTCAGGAGTTGGGCAGGAGAGCGATAAGAGGTGCATAATTAATAAGCCTCATTCTGACAGTGGTGGATGAAGCACACCTGATGTAAATAATGCTTCATCACCGCTGTCTTTCAGCCGCTTCAAATCTCCATGTGTGCACACACTGGCATTCTCGTGTGCCCAGGACCAGTGCGGGGAGGGTTCGGCTGAATTAGATGCGTCACCTTGGACCCCCGGCGCGAGTTAGATGTGTCGCTGCAGGAGAACAGCACGCGTCACGGCCGACGGGCTAGAGGCCATGCCGCCTTCCCCTCTCACCTGCCGTGGGCCTGGGAGACAGGCCGCAAAGGATGCCACCAGATTCCCCCAGATTCCCTCCTTTTATGGACATTTTATGTTTATTATTATTTCCAATAAATGCCTCTCCGAGGCTTGACACCACACCCACTGTGTCTATCTCTTGCTCACCCTGCCACAATATAAATACCAAGGTTTAAAAAACAAAAAAAACAAAATGTTATCCCCTTTTTGCCCAATTTGGAATGCCCAATTCCCACTACTTAGTAGATCCTCGTGGTGGTGCGGTTACTCACCTCAATCTGGGTGGCAGAGGACAAGTCTCAGTTGCCTCGGCTTCTGAGACAGTCAATCCGCGCATCTTATCACATGGCTTGTTGTGCATGACACCGTGGAGACTCCGCGTGTGGAGGCTCGTGTTATTCTCCACGATCCACGCACAACTTACCATGTGCCCCATTGAGAGCAAGAACCACTAATTGCAACCATGAGGAGGTTACCCCATGTGACTCTACCCTCCCTAGCAATCGGGCCAATTTGGTTGCTTAGGAGACTTGACTCTCAGCACTCCCTGGATTTGAACTTGCGACTCCAGGGGTGGTAGTCAACATCAATACTCGCTGAGCTACCCAGGCCCCCATAAATACCAAAGTTTTACCATATTTTACCCTCAGTGTACCATGATACTGCCACAGCAGGCTTTTAAGAAAGGTAATTTTGATAAACTTCATCTTGTGCTGTGTAATGTGAAAAGGTGTCAATATGTTTTTAGTCCAAAGTTTCATTAATGCTACACAATATATGTAGGCTACTAAAGAAAATGTTCAAGTGATGCTCCTAAAATTGCCAGAAATTAATGCTTTGTTGCTGTTTTTGAAAAAAATTAAATAAAAAATATCCCAGGGGAGCATGCCCCCAGACCCCCCTACAACATCAAGGTACTATAGATTGTGTGCTTGGGCCCCAGACTCCCTAGTAATTTTAAAAGCCTACAAATGCCCCTGCTGTGAAACATACTGTGCAATGTGCATGGATCTTTAGGGCAGTGCGCCTTTGCTTTTTTTTTTTTTTTTTTTGCTTTTTTTTTTAAACATCTTCGACCACTTGGTTTGGTTTACGTGTCTTAACATTACGTTTTTTTTTTTTTTTTTTTGTAAAAATGAATGCATAACTCTGTAATAATTTTATGCAGTTTTATGATCTCTTATTAAATCAGAAACTATGTAGAATACTTAAATGAACAATAACTTAGAATTCCAACACAGTCTCATGACAACTCATAATAATTTGTACAAGATAGTGAAATCGTAAGATATCATGACTCAGCTTGTACAAAAAGGCACACCGCCGCTGTTAAATTATGGGCACCGCTGTTGAAATTTCACATGGTTCATTACAGTTTTCTCAATCACTTTAGCTCAATTCTTGAATGAGAATAATTTTTTTCAAAACAATAAGTTCAAATCTCTGAACAATTAGTTTCTTGTTCACACTAGATTTGAATTTCTTATTCATTTAAGCAAATTGCATGTGTTTTGGGACATGTGTACAAAAGAGTAAGTACAATTGTCCACAATTGTAATAACTAAATAACAAAATGCACATGGCTTGCTGATTAAAAGTGATGAGTTGATTCTCAGTAGATTGTCATACTCTTCACAACTTCTAAACATTCTTTCATCGTGTGAGCCAACACATGCAAAATGATCCATTCAATTATCAAAATCTGTCAGACATACATGTATATTCCATAAATTTCTATGACATGGAATGTTTGTGATGTCTGCTAAATCTCTGGCCAGACCAACAAGAGCAACAGGATGTCCACCGAGAAGATGGTAACTTGCATTGTTACGTACTGTGAGGACGTACAATATGTTGTTTTTTTACTACCGCAGGTTTTTTCATTGTTGCGTTTTTGTTTTTGTTTTTGTTTTTTTGCATGGATGTCATTTTCTGTTCACTATATATGACTTTACATGTAAGAAATGTGTAAAAATTGACATGCAAATGTGAATTTTCTGTTTGCATGTAACACGTTGCTACAAAAATACATTTACTGTATACATACAAATGTGCATATCCTTTTTCTGTGTACTACAGTATTGTACAGTATTGACTTTTGAAATCGGTATCTAAAAAGCTCAGTGTGATACACAATTTCATTCCGCTACAGTAAGCAGTCAGTGTCAACAAAAATGTAGAACAAAAATTAATTTTGTATATAACAAACATTTCCAGGGTTGACTGCCATGGTGAAAAGACATCTAAACATTTTGGCTAGTACGGGTCACATGATGACAAAAAAAAACGTTTCATTTTGGTGGCATTGGCCAATTTACTGACACAATAACTAGGTTTTGAAGCATGAATTAAAGGTTTTGGGTGAGTTACTACATTTTGCAGACATGCAATAGAGTTGTGATGTCTCATAAAACAGTTGTGAAAATTGCACTTAGACTGAATCGCCAAAGCGATTGAGAAAAACTGTAATATTCTTTTAACAATGTAACGCTAGCTAGGACCTTTCAGCTGTGTGCTTTCTACATTGCACACTGTTGAATGGTGATTTGAATCGAAAGGAAACACACGCACAAATACATGCACGTACTCACAGTGACTTCACCGTTTAGTAGTCCATCAAAGGCTGTTTGCGATTGTGATTGCCACACACAACAGCTTCCTATCATATTTACACACTCTACTGATTGGTTAAGTTTAGATGAGGGGTTAGGGTAAGGGCATAATATTAATAAGTATGTCCTTAACGCCTCGTCCGCGGAACTTGCACTTACTTCCGCATCACACATTCGGGAATTTGCACGTGATGAAGTCATACGAGTTTATCCAATTTAAATTGAATTTAAATACTATAATATTAATTATATACATAATGTGAAAATTTATTGTTATCTATCTTTAACATATATAAGCCTATATATTATATAGGCTATACTTATATTTTATAAGCAAGTTCTCTCTCAGGATTTCATCTGTTAACAATTTCAATGCATTTTGTCAACATTAAAAGGCCATTTAATGTTACTGATGAGCACTGAGTTGTATTCTTAAAGTAATAATTCCTGATAAAACCTTTATGACTTTCTTTCTTCTATGGAACGCAAAATGAGATGTTAGGGAGAGTGTAAGTTTCAGTCACCATTCACTTTCATTGTATGGAAAAAATATACAGTATGTATATATTTATGCAGTGACAGTGAATGGTGACTGGAACTAACATTCTGCCTAAAATCATCTTTTGTGTTCCACAGAAGAGAGTATAGAGGCTTGAGGGTGAGTAAAGACAGAGATTTCATTTTGGGTGCACTGCCCTTTAATGTATTTGTTAAAAGTATCTGCCAAGAACAACAACATAAATGTATTTCAGCACATGATTGCATCACGTCTTGCTGAGAAACAAGTGACTGAAGTGAAGGACCATAATTAGTATTCGTATATACTATTAAAAATAATTCCATCTGAATAAAACTAGAGGTAAAAATTTAGAAAGTAGCCCCCCATGAGATTGTTATTTTATTTACTCCCCCCAGTAAATAAACACACATGACAAGGAGAACATGAATAACCCATGTATAATGATTCTAAAGTTATTTTATGCTATTACTCCACCAACGCGCGTAAATACGGGTCTGGTGTTACAGACTCATGGATGCCCACATAACAGCACCGTGGTTATGATCTGAAAAAAATGCTAGGGGAAACACTTTTACTCCGACTTTTATTATCGTAGAGACCAACCAATCAACAAACAGAATTTTTAAATCGATACAATACAGGCATCAGATTTTAACTACATGAGTTTAACGGGGTTCTTACGATGGGCAAGGAGGAGGCAGAACCGGCAGAACAGTCAAAATAACTTTAATGACATAATGAAACTGAAACATAACAAAAAAAACACACAGACGCATACACACACAGCGGCTGCATGTGTCTCTCTCTCTCTCTCGAACTGGCGCCTCTGGCTCGTCTTTATCCCCCTCCTGGCTGATTAGGACAATTCAGCACTTGGCATGCGTCCTCACGGCCCTCCTCCTCATCACACTCCTCCACTGCCCGATTCAGGCTGGGGAAACCTCCAGCGTGACGTTCTCCCCTCCCTTCCTGGCAACGGCGAGGACTCCACGACAGTGCATCCCTCCTCCTTCCCGGGTTTCGGCACCAGTGTAACGGGGTGCTTACGATGGGCAAGGAGGAGGCGGGAACCGGCAAAACAGTCAACATAACTTTGAACAGTCAACACACACGCGTGCGCACACACACAGCAGCCGCGTGTGTCTCTCTCTATCTCAAACTGGTGCCTCTGTCTCGTATTTATCCCCCTCCTTGCTGTTTAGGACAATTGTGCGTCCTCACGGCCCGGCCATGCCCTCCTCCTCGTCACAATGAGATTTTAGATAATTTAGTTATTCTCTGTTTTTGACATCAAACATTGAAGAGGCACGCGCACAACACGTGTGTACACTGGATAAGCCGGTAAGAATGCCGGTAGAGGTGTTTACATGCAACGCAAAATCGGGGTAATGGGCGAAAATCTTCCCCTGTCAATCGTTTAATTCTTAAGCCATTTATGACCTTACACTGATAAAAAAAAAAAAGCTGTTTAAAGCGTTAACATGATTGTCGGCTGATTAAGCATAATCGGTGTAAGAACATGCTTGTAAACACACACAGTGTTGTTGTGTTAGGCTGGCCGGGATGCTCAAACAAGCAGAGCAATCTTTTGAAAAAAAAAAAAAAATAGTCTGTTAAATCTGACAAAACATCCATTTGGGGACGTCCTCAATTGGAAAACTGATTCAAAACTTTTTTTTTTTTTTTTTTATTCTAAAAAATGCTAGTTAATTATACTTAGCTTTATAAAAAAAAAAAAAATCAATAGAAGTTTATGGTCCCCATTTAGATTTTTGCTAATCTAGTTTAGTAAGTATTTGTGCGGTTGTTTTTTAGTCTGTGTCTTGGCTGTGTGCTTGGGTGATCTGGCTCGTTTCCACAGCTCCAGTCCACCTCCAGCAGTGGCATCCACAATTTGCATGCCGTGTTTGTCTTTGCTAATCATGCCATGCTCCTCCAACAAGACTTGCAACATCAGAACATGGCTGTTCATCTAATTAAGGTTGCTAATTGAATTAAATGACTCTGGTAATGAGTAGATGAGCAGCATAAAAAGCAAAGAGTCAGAACAGGCTAATTAACAAAAGAGCCTGGCTTAATTATAACACTTAAAATACATGCAGCACTGCCCTCCCATATTGTTAATTGGTGCACTGGGAAATTTATGATAATTGGGGTAATGATAGTTGCGTGAGGGGACGTTCACAAGCCTGCTGGAGCAATTACAAAATACGACTGACTCTCCTGCGCTAATGTTAATTAATACTGAGGGTATTGTAGCACTTGTCACAGAGAGATTTACTGAATTCGTTTGGTCAGTGGGGTGCAAAAGCATGAAACCACATTGAAAATCTGGGATGTTTGTTTACACTTTAACCTAGAAATAAGCAGAAGATTTCAGGATTTTGTCAAATTTTCATTTATTTATTTGGCAGACACTTTTACCTTAAAGGAATGTTTCGGGTTCAATTCAAACATTTGGGGGGAAATTTTGATTAGCACAAAAATTAATTTAAACTCATCCCTTGTTTATTTAAAAAAAAAAAAAAAAAACGGTAAGTTACGGTAAGGCACTTACAATGGAAGAGATTGGGGCCAATTCATAAATATTAAAGTATGACAACATGAAAACGAAGTTGTAATATTATCAGAATAAAATCATGTTAACACGTATAATGTTTACGTCTTGGCTATACTTTTGAAACAGTCTATTTCAATGTGTATTTTAGTTAGTTAATTTTAATAAGTCCATGCCAGCATGAGTGCATGCTATTGCAAAATGGGGACACATTAATACTAAATACGTTTTTTCAGTTCAAATTTTCATTCCTATTGTTCTGCTAAAATAATTTATAAGGAAAAGAAAAATGTATTAAACAAATGCAAATTAAAGGAATATTCTAGGTTCAATACAAGTTAAGCTCAATAGACAGCATTTGTGGCATAGTGTTGATAACCAAAAAAATTTATTTTGTCTTGCCCCTCCTTTTCTTTAAAAAAAGCAAAAATCTGTGTTCCAGTGAGGCACTTACAGTGGAAGTGAATGGGGGCCAATTTTTGAACTTTAAAATACTCACTGTTTCAAAAGTATAGCCACAAGACATAACCAATATGCATGTAAAAATGATTTTTGTGTGATAAAATCACTTACTAACCTTTTCTGTGTAAAGTTATAGCCAATTTTACAACTTCGTTACCATGACGATGTAATGTAAACAAACCCTAAAATGTCTGTAAAAATGACCATTTAAACAACTTTACTGCTCAAATAATACACAACTTTTAACAGAAGAATTAATGTAAGTGCTTTTATAAAATTATAAGCTTCACATTGCTGCCTTTAAAATCTCCAAAAACAGGCCCCATTGACTTCCATTGTAAGTGCCTCACTGTAACCTCGATTTTTGCTTTTTTTTAAAGAAAAGGAGGGACGAGTCAAAATTAATTTTTGTGGTAATAAATCAAGATTATGCCACAAATGCTGTCGGTTGAGCTTAGCTTGTATTGAAACCGGAATATTCCTTTAAAAGCGTTTCCCCAAGTAGTCTCAGACTTTTGGAGCCCACTGTATGTAGATTTGACATTTAAAGAGTTTCTTTTGAAAGATTTTCACTGTTTTCAATGTATTGCTCTCTAAACGGTGGTTTTAAGATGAAAAAGCTAAGTGTTTGTGGTTTTCATATTAATTATTTGATGCATTTCAGTGCTCCCGCTGTTATGCAGCGTAGATAAGTGATTACAGTAATGGTCTCCGTGCATACTCCACTGGTCTATAGCAAACGGCTCCCCTCGACTGGATCCGCTGTAATTTACCTGAGCCGTTGAGTAAAGCCAACATTCGGGGCCCTTAATGTCCCTTTATATTTGCATCAAGCAAGATAAAAATCCCTAATGCCTCCGTATTAAAAGAGCTTGCCTCATTTACAAATGTAATTTGAATTTAGGATTGTATTCCAATAACCCTCTCATTTGGGTGGCAATTGAACAGCTCTGTCTTTCTAAATCTCTCCCTTTTTCTCCAGAGGACTCAGGCCGTCTCTCGCGCAGCTGATGGAGTGATTAGAGGTGCCGGGAGCTGTTGAAGATTAGTCAAGCAGAGAGAGTGTAAATTGGCAACGATGTTTTATCAGTGCGTGTCACAATATATGAAAGCAGATGTGCGTGCATGAAGCTGCTCTCCCACATTACACTCGTGGAATAATTTAGATCTTTTTTATCCGCGCAGATTACCGCTCTCACTGATCACGCTGTCACTTCAAAGTGAGCACTTCATTCGCCTTGTATGCACGCCAGATCTATTTTGCTTTCATAATGGGCTGATATTACGTCTGCACAAAGACGATGAAGACATCAGCGTGATAGATAGGCGAAAGATTAAATGGGATCTTTATGACTTCTTTGATCATCAGTTATGACTGCATGATAAGATGGGCCAAGTTGGCCACTGATTTGTTCTTTATTGGATGCAAACATTAGCCAGGGGCAGCCAAGCTTGTACTGATGTTCTCATTTAAGGTGGAACCGACCTTCTTCCAAGTTCTCCATGTCTGTGATAGAAAAGAGCCACACTAATGTTAGATTGTGAACACATACCTTTTGCTTTGTGTGGTTTGTACATTTATTTATAAAGCAGTAATGCATATAAAGCATTTCACAGAAAACTTGCTGGAACGTCTAGTTGATTCCTGACTATTTTCTTGGTTTTGTTGCGATTTAGCTGCTTATTCAACGTTAATTTCTTTTGATTATTTAATGGTATTTTTTTTTTCTCATGTGAAAATACATTCTCCCAGTTTAATATATGGAGTTATCTATAAGTAAGCCATTTGTAGGTTGATTTCCCTGATAAGAGTAAACATTCGCCCAAACGCGAATCGGTTTTCATTTAAAAACTCAGTTTTCTAATGTCATTGATTCCCAAAGTGTGCTGTTATGGATAGCATTTTCTAAACAGTTGGTTTTCGGTGGAGGAAAACGCCATTCTAGTGTGGAAGAGAAGCGTAAACATAGCAAAATCAATGCGTCTTCAAACAAAAACGTATTAGTGTGGATGTGCCGTTACTGTGCTACATCTTATCTAACAGATCGGACTTAAGGCATGGTCACATACCTTCGCACAACAAAATTCCATGGGTGAAAATTCCGGTGGCAAAGAATTTCCTTGTGCTGAGTTCAAGTTTGGTGAACTTTGACAGGAAAAATCGCTTCGTTGATCAATAGGAAGTTGCTTGGTTTGGTGGTGACCTCTGTGTGGGCGGTGCTTCGCAAACAGCCACACTGAATATTCACAATGGACAAGGTTAAGTCTCACTGAGTAGAAAGTGCAGCATTAAAAAAGGCTGCTTGACAGTTATATTTTTGCTAGTTTCACACGTGTTCAACGTCCGCCAATGCCATCTTCACCTGCAGAATTTCGCTGTGAGAAGGTACAGTATGCGTGACCACACCTTTACGCTTTTCCCGTAGTGGGCCATCAAAAAACCTAAAAATTCCAAATCCACGCTAATCCTTTTTCATGTGAAAACTCAGTTTTCAGTTTCCTAAGCTCAGCATTTTCCAAAACATGCGGTAATAAAGAGCATTTTTGAAAAGATCAGTTTTTGGTGGAGGAAAACACTGTTCTAGTGTGGATGAGAAGCATTAAACGTAGCAGAATTAATGCGTTTTCGAACTAAAATGTATTAGTGTGGATGTAGCGTTAGTGTGCTATGGCTTCTCTAAATGACCATACTTATGATTTTCCCAAAATCCCCCAAACTTAGTCCACATCCACACTATTCCGCTTTATTTTGAAAAGTTTGAAGTATCCTAATGTCATCATTTTCCAAAGTATGTAGTAATGGAGAATGTTTTCGAAAAGCTCAGTGTTTAATAGAGGAAAATGCCATTCTAGTGTGGAAGAGAAGCGTAAACGTAGCTAAATCAATGCGTTTTCAAACGAAAATGTATTTGTGTGAATGTGGTCAGAGACTGGTGCTATCAAAACATTGCTCTGTTTGTCTGAGCAATCCAACAGAGCAATGTGGTGGAAAATATATGCTAGTGTACTAGTCATTACAATAGCTTTTATAATGAACAGTTTTTCTATTCTGGGAAAATGGACCGAGAATGTTGATGACTCATCTTGCACTCATGTGCGTATCCATGTTTTTGTCTAATATAATTCTCTCTAGAATGAGAGTGTCCCTCCTCCTAATACCACCTGGCACCAACTAGAAATGCTAAATTTAAAGCAGTTGCAAAAAAAAATCAATGTAAAGGCTATGTTGGCTATTTACAAAAAGGGACAAGTCCTTTAATATGTCCCGCCCAAACTTCCTTTTTCAATAGGAAAGACGTCAACACAGGAAAGAAAGCAACACTCGCCAAGCAATTTCATTGGATCATTAAACATTAGGAAGTGTTGGCTTAGTTTTATGTTCAAGATATGAACATCAAAAACAGTTATCCTTCTCTATACAGACATGATCCTTCTCCACACCTTAAACACATTCACTCGGATACATTGAGATTCCACCTTAAAACTGGTAGATTAAACAAGATTTCTTTCTGGTATGCAGATCAAGGCTTGGGCACTCAGTGATGACAGATACTAATGTCTAAATCAGCGTCCCAGACCAAACTGGGCTGTTGCTCGTGTTCTCCGTCGAAATGTCACCTGTTCCCATCCACCGATTTGCATAATGCAAAGTTTCTCACTCGTAAAATACAGATTAAGAGGGGAGATGGGGAGCCATTCGTAAAAGCAGAGAGTCATTTCAAAGCACTGGCTCCCCCGGTGATTAACTCACTCAGCACCATGGCCGCTGGTGAAATGTTAACGCTACAGTATTAATTACATGCCTACAAAGCGCTCAGGCACACTGTAATGACCTCTGAGCACCGCAGTGCATGAATGCATGTGTTATAATCAAGGTGTGAAATCAGAGAGCGCTGGTTAGATGTACCTACTGAGTATTGTTCCACATTCAAGACAATCCATTTAGAAGTGAAGCTTAGCATGCTTACAAGGGGTTTTAGTATGAATATGATCAAAATAGAACAAAAGGAATTTTATAATAGATTTTGTAAAAGATTTTCTGCAGACAACTAAAATCATGTTAAAATCATTTTTAAATATTTTAAAGAAAAGGAGGGATGAGTAGAAATTACTTTTGTGGTAATCAACATTATGCCACAAATGCTGTTGAACAAGCTTGACTTGTATTGAACCTGGAATATTCATTTAAACTTATGCGACCCCACGTCCACATGTGTGGACTTCGCTTCGCTAAGCGCAATGCATAATTTCAACTAATTTAAACCGACTGAATACTGTTCATAAGACTCTACATTGTCATTTAAGGGTTAAACTTCTGGTGTCACATGACACAACAGTATGACATTGATTTCTGCGAAGCGCTACTAAAGGCACCGTGCCAACAAAAGTGCCTCTGGGAAGAAACAGAGAAAAAGTTTTTTTTATTGAAAACAGTTTGGTTGTAAAGAGTAACGTCTCTAGTTTCGTTTGATATGACGCTTTAAAAAAATCCATTAATTTTTCGCACGTCAGCGCACTGATAAACATGATGTCCATATATGTGGAAATTAGGACTGCATTGCCTCAAAAGTTGAAAAAAACATGTTAGTTATTTTGATAATAATTTTCAACATTAACACATCCATGGGTCATTTCACTTCATTTTAATATAAATTTTGTTATATTTTATTTTATCACTGTACAATACGGTTCTATTCATTAACATTAGTAAATGCATTCCTATATATTTACTATGCATTTTCACTTTGAGAGTAAATGTAAAAGCTTTCAGAGGCTTTATATGGAGTTAGGATGAAAATAAGGTGCATTTGAAACTGTTCAGAGACCAGTGCAGACAGACAGCACACTGCAGGTTAAGCTATTCACTAAATAGGGTGCAAGGGAGCAAGGGTGCATCCTATAGCTTTCTATGCAACTAAGTGCATTCACCCCTAAACTCCTATCAAAAGTTCAGTTTCAGGCTGCAGATGATGTTTGGACCATTCAGTATCTTTGGCAGACATGGGACAACGGTAATCAGATTCATTTTATAATATACAATTTTATTTTAACATGGTTGGAAGTGATTTGATGATGCTGGCCATTACTTTTAATCAGAATTATTTATTCAGCTTTACAGAAAATCAGCTGTATTGTCTATAATGTCTCAAAAATGTGAATAACCAACACTCCTGGACACATAATAAACTATTTGATGAAAAAAAATCTGACTTTTTGTAGCTTGGTATTACTTAAAATTTCACAACTTAGTCCCGCTGTCCACATATATGGACATCCATTCTTAGGAAACCTATTTGCTCTAGAAATGTTTTTTTTGTTTTTGTTTTTTTTTTTTTTTGCTTCTTTATTAGGCGCTACTAGTTACAAATCAAAAAGGGAAATAGAAAATGCACAAAGCAGTCACGCAGGGGTCTCGGGAGGTTAAAGGTGAAGTATATTGTCATTTGCACCACTAGCATCACCAAAAGGAATTGCAAAAATAACTGTTTTCAAACAGGTTTCTAGAACACTCCCACTGTACGCCTGTACTCCTGTCGATCAAAATGATTCCACCCTAAACTCACCATTGGTTGAGCCAATGTTGCTGTGTCGAATTGTCAAAAAAACAACAGTGGGATCAACCTGCGAATAGCTTAATTATACAGTAGCTGTCTCTGCATATTAAACTGTGAAAGGAGAAATTATTAATTTAAAAATCTACATAACTTATTTTCCTTTAAATGTATTTTAAGTACGTATGTTCAAAATCAAAATCAAATAAATTAAAAATATAAAACGTTGAATAAGCAACAAATTCTCAACTAAAGCAAGAAAAAAGTGTCAAGCCTGTGTAAGAGAAAATATTTAACGAGAGCATTTTCATGAAACCAGAGTAGGGAATAGTATTCGCAAAGACTGAAAAGTTAACATTGATGAAGTATGCTTAGTCTGCGGTATTGTTAACTTTTTTAAACATATAAATGCATTGTATGAAAGGATCCCATCTGATTTCTCACCATTTAACATACTAATGCTGTCAGATTAGATTCCAAACTGTTTAAGTGGCGTCGTCCCCAAGGTGTCGTAGTGGGACCTCACTTATCTTCTTGACAGGCAAACAATGAACTTCCATCTTTGGGCCTCTAAATACTAAATACTCAGAATAGAGGAGTTCTAGGGAATGGCGCATTGCTTTGTGCTTGATAGTGGCCTACTGTGAATGTTTTCTCCTTCAATTTGTAAGCGTGTTGCAGCAGTGGGTGAGAATTGACTCGACGCGGCTAACTCTTAGCATGCAGTGACACCTGACCGAGGACTTCTGAAACACTAGCCTTATTAAGGCACACGGGACACCTTTCATCCCCCGCACTGCATGCAAGGATTGCTGTTGCCGCGCCGATAACGCTGGGTGGCTGATAAAGTCGACGAGTAATGGCTTTTTACTAATGAGAAAAGTGGCGCTGATTATGACGAATAGCCTTGGACCAACAGGCTAAGCTGCTACACAAGCCTCCAATTGTTAGCTGCACAGGTTTTGCATTTCATTATGCACATTGCACAACCCTGCTTACAAACCCTGCGTGCACTCACAACATTCAAAATAGACTTTTCAAAGTATATATTTATTTATTTAAAAAAAAAAAAAATTATCAAGTTAAATTGTCATTTAGTTTAAGACTTGCATTAGAAGCTATTGCATATCTGCAATGGAATTTACATACTTTTGCGAGTTATTTCATCAAATTGCACATCCAAATGTTTTTAAAACATGTTTGAACGATTACTCATTGCGGCAGATAAAACTGAGATTTTTTAAGGAGAATAATGTAAAAAAAAAAAAAAAAAAAATATTATATATATATATATATATATATATATATATATATATATATATATTTTTTTTTTTTTTTAAAGTCCTAGAATAATTATATTGGATCTCAATATTAATATCATTTAGCCCTTGGTAACCTTTTTGCTTGCTTGGAATTAGTGCTACTTTACCATGAAATAAGTAATGAGTTTATAAAATTTGTGATAAATTAAGTTATCAAACAAAGCCTTGCATCAATTAATCATTCTATGGTGTCACCATTCATTTTGCAATATAAATCAAATATGAATGCATAATTATACATTTTGGTTGTTTGTACCGTTCGCACATGCTTTTTTATATTTGGAAACTAAATGTATAAATTAAAACCTTGAAGCAAAACTGATTAATATAATCAAGCCGTTCATGATTTATTATTTATTAATAAAATATATCCTTATTTACTTGAAAGATGGCCATTTATTTATTTATTTCTAACGCATGCCCATCATTTGCCTTACTTTGTAAAGACTAATTTTAATCATATATATTACCAAGAATTGAGATTCACACAAATATTTAGATTTTTCTTTTTCAATTTGTCACAACTTATAGAATCAATTGCTAAATATATATTTTTTGTGCTGTAAATAGGCATTCAGAATAGTATCTTATTTCTCTTCTGAATGTGAGGAGAATATTAAGGAAGGTTAGTTCTGCCATACTAGATATATCCTATAACATAAACAGAGAATTGTTTACGGGTTTATGTTTGTATTCAGGCTAAAAGTCCTACATGCCACACATATATAACATTTTTAAATATACATGGTTGTGAGGATCATTAAGTGGTGTCAAAACTCAATGTGAAAAATTACTCAAATATTCTATTTATGGTAAGAATAAATCTTTACAAAAAACAGTTTTGTTATAGAGCCGCAATAGGCTACTTGGTGTACCTATTCTGTAGTTTCTGTACCCATAATTGTTTGCTCTGGATGTGCGTGTCTTCTTGGTTTATGTTTTATTTGAAAAAGATCTAAAGATAAAGAAGAGACAGTGTTTTTTATCCATCTATCTTATATCTATACCAATATAGTATAAGCTATAGAGAAAGCATTTCTTTACTCTACACATGACTTACGATCAGCACAACCAATTTGGTAGGTCTTCAGTAGAGGCCGCCTTCCTTTGTGTTAAGGTATCCTATATATAATTTATAGATAAATTGTATTAAACAAATGGGGGAATCTTGCAAATAAATATAGGCTAATATTATATATCATGAATTTTTTGCATTACAGTAATTAGTATTTGGGGCGAATTGTCTTGAAAATATTAACAGTCCTAAATAAAGACTTTATATTCATTCTTTTAGGTTTTGATTTTGGGGTGAAATATAACCCGGATATATTTTTGATATATTTCGTGAGATTCACCCACAGGGCCGTAGCAAGGTTATCTGGGCCCCCTGACTGTATATTGCTCTGGGCCCCTTTCCTATTAAAAAATACAGTTTAGAATTTGTTGTGGGGCCCCCTGTACCTTTGGGCCCCTAGAATCGTTACCAACTTTCACCCCACTAGCTACGGCCCTGTTCACCCATATAGATTACCACCACCTTAAATTTGTACTATTTTCTATAGACCCCGTAGCTCACTGTTTTGTGTTTATTTGATCTGAATGCCCCTGCTGGAGTGCCTATTAAATCCTGGGGTTAAACAAATGCTCTATACACTCAGCTGTAAGAAAACACTCTGCGGTTAAGCAAAGCATACATTACGTCTACATGAAGAGTACGTGCTTGTCACTGTCATCAGAGGGCTGTGCTTTGGAGAGTGTGTGAAACGGGAGGGTCAGAGCAGAGGGCAAAGCTCATAAACGGCCCTGAAAGGAGCCAAATAATGGGATCCCTCATGTGGAACGACCATTGAAAAGCTTGCTTATGTAAATCCATTATCAGGCACATTTACATAAGGAGCTTCAAATGGGGTGTGCAGGACAGCCCAATCTACGAGCCCCCACCCCCTAACGCACACACCCTCTCGCACCCTAAACATTAAAGAGAAGAACAGAGCAAATTCATACTCCAAACACATACAGACAGACGCACAGGTCTCAAAGGATATCATAGATGTCATTGTTATCCGCACTCATAGGCTAGCAAAGGTTTTGACTCGGCGGCGTCCTCTGATCTCCATATCACCCCTAACAGGCCGACACAGTATTAGCCAATCATCTTTGAAAGATGAAGCATGGAAATTAGTGGCAGAGGTAAAGCGATAACCACAAGCACCGCTAACATCCCATTATGGCAGACTTAATTGATGAGCTCATTAGGATCATTATTAGAGAAATTGATTTCAAATAGGCACTTAAATCCTGCCTGCTAAAAAGGTGGAGGAGAAACAGTCCACAATGCTCTCCCAATCCCTGAAATACATAATGGAGCAAATAATTTAATCGGCTTTCTTTAATTAATTATTTGAGTTGGAATAATGCGATCGCAATAAGATGTAACCCCATAAGCTGTTAAAACATGTATGTATCAAATCAACCCTCTTGGCAACATTAATGACTTCTCATTGTGTGCGCCCCTTTAATTTATTAATTAACTGTAATCTTAAGCATTCAATTACTCATGTGCAATGGGTAATTTAGAGGTGTACAACGTACTTGATAGTAGACTTAAAAGAGAGCTCTGCTTAAATACATTTTCAAATTTATTTTTAGTTTGAAGAACATTTGTTTTAGAATTTAGAATCAGTTTTTTTGCTTTGATATTTTTTGAAGTTTTCTATTTTCTCTGCTTAGGATTCCGGATGTCATACAGGTTCCCATTTCCCAGTGTAATTTAAGTTTTATTACACAGTTAAAGAGTGGACACTGTCCATAAACTGTTATTGAAGCAATTACAGTGGCTTTTAGATCTTCTTTTATTGCCTAAGTGGCCTGAATGTGCGATTCTTATAATGTAATTCAAACATTCAGTTGTTACCAAACCCTAGAAGAACCCTAAAAATGATTTTTGCTGGTGTAACCTAAACTATTTAGGTTGATTAAGTCATATTAAATAATAATTTTGACTTTAATTAAACCAGTTAATTAAGATGTTATCACATGAAGAACAATTTTAGGTTACCTGACAAAACATTATTTAAAGTGCATAACTGAATGTGATATGGGATTGTGGTAATGTAGATTGAATTTAAATACCAAATTCAGGATTGCATAACAAAATGAGGTCTTTATAATATCTGTGGCCCATAGATAGGCTATTCAGTTTTTTATAATGCAAAATATCCCTTTAAGTTTAACTTAACTTCCCCTTGACGTCCTCTCAGAAAGTTACTACTTGCAAGTGCAGCAGTCATAACTACGATGTGATGTGCATTCAAGTGATCTTGGTTGGAAAAATTGAACTTGTTGTGCAATTGCATTTTTCTTTCATTTTCACTCAAAGACAAACACAGAAAAGTTTTTTGTCCTTATGCAACAAAATGAAGATCAAAGAATGCATATAAGGTGTGTGTTTAATGCTTTATCTGCAGCCTGAAATCATGTGACTGTGGCAAAATTTTTAGCAAAATGAAATAACATGGTTCCTTAGACGTATCACGGAAGTTCTGAGGTGAAATATCCACTGGGTGACGCTAAAAGCGAGTACAATTTTTTCCCCAACTGTTTTTAAGGTTAATGCTCTATCGAGTTAAACCTTAAAGGATTATTCCGGGTTCAATAAAAGTTAATCTCAATCGAGAGCATTTGTGGCATAATGTTGATTACCACAAAAAATTATTTAGACTCATCCCTCCTTTTTAAGAAAAAAAAAAAAAAAAAGCATATATGGGGGGCCTGGGAAGCTCAGCAAGCAAAGACGCAGACTACCACACCTGGAGTCGCAAGTTAGAATCCAGGGCGTGCTGAGTGACTCCAGCCAGGTCTCCTAAGCAACCAAATTGGCCCGGTTGCTAGGGTGGGTAGAGTCACGTCGGGTTAACCTCCTCGTGGTCGCTATAATGTGGTTCTCGGTGGAGCACGTGGTGAGTTGTGCGTGGATGCCACGGAGAATAGCGTGAGCCTCCATACACGCTAGGTCTCCACGGTAACGCGCTCAACAAGCCACATGATAAGATGCATGGATTGACGGTCTCAGATGCGGAGGCAACTGAGATTCGTCCTCCGCCACCCGGATTGAGGCGAGTCACTACGCCACCACGAGGACTTAGAGCGCATTGGGAATTGGGCATGCCAAAATTGGGGAGAAAAGGGGAGAAAATCCATTTATATGTGTTATTTCAGCTGTAACTTTGATTAAACCATCATTTTTTGCTGTTGTTTTAGGATTTTAGGTTTTGTTGACATTACATCGTCATGGCAGCGAAGATGTAAAATTGGCTATAACTTTACACAGAAAAGATAAGTGATTTTATAACACTAATATAACGTTAACACACATATTGTTTACGTCTAGTGACTATACTTTTGAAACAGTAAGTATTTTAACATAAAAAAGTTAGCCCCCATTTACTTCCATTATAAGTGCCTCACTGTAACACAGATTTTTTGCTTTTTTTAAAGAAAAGGAGGGACGAGCCAAAATAAATATTTGTGGTAATCAATGTTATGCCACAAATGCTGTCGATTGAGCTCAACTTGTATTGAACCCAGAACATTCCTTTAAACCTAAACCTAACTGACAGTGTCATAAAAAGCAAAGGTGAAATGAAGAATGCAATCGCTGAAGCAGCCACGTCATTTTGTGGTGCTTCTGTGACACTTTCGACTCATGTGTCAACTCGTGCTCTTCAGGACTCGTATCCCAGTCCTTTGCATCACAAGTGCAACACTCTATCAGTTGAGCTACTGCATAATTTGATCACTCTCAAGCAAGCATATAAATGTGTAGCTGGTTGTGTAATGCAAATGTTAAAATGTATCTTGTGCAAAGTAAAAATGTTTATTCATAAGATTGCATTGTGTAAGAAACAAGGGGAAAAAATAAAGCATCCAAGTATCACTTGCATATCATTCCGACTTAACTTGAATGTTCCATTACCCAACACTTGTTCCCAACCTCTAATGCAATGTCTTGAAAATGTGTGCCCCATTTTCGACCATATTGAAAGGGTATTGCAGGTTCTCAGCCTTCTTAAAACCACCTAAACTCTGTGTTTACCTGTAAAAGCGTGTATTATCAGAGTGTTTGGATGACAGTGTTTGATTCAGTAGCATTTCTAGTTCTCTTTAACTGGTGCTTGCATTGGAAAATGAAGGACAATACAAAATCCTCTATTGAGGGGTATAATACAGACTGTTTGGTCTTAGTGGGACACGGTTCACTATCAAAGTTTCAGCTCTTTTCAGTTCGAGACGTCAAATCTTGTGTGGCTGTTCTTTAAGCCACAGGAAGTCCATCCGCAACTGTCCCCTTCGCTTGATTCAGTATGTTTAAATTGGTTCCCCAGCACATTGATATTTCAGCTATCCATATTGTGCTGCGAGTAAGGATTACACGTTTAGAGGGAACAGATCGTTCGCCGGCATAAAGGTGGTCTTAGCTTAGTGAAGCCCTTATCAGCTGCGCAAAGACTCTCATGCATTCAAAACGCTAAAATCCCATTTAATTGAATTTCTTTTTACACCCCGAGCTTAGAGTGTTTTTGGCATTCTATTTGATTTGGCCTTTCAGGGTGCTTAAATTCTTCCTATCATAAAAGCACTGGCCAAAAAAGGAACTTGCAAATACTTTATTTATCAAATTGCCTTTTTTGCACTGTCTACCCCTTCCATGTCAGTTATTATATCATTTCAATGAATACTTTCTGGAAAAGGGGTTATCGGCAAAAAATATATATATTTCTTTCAAGGACTGATTTAGTGTGTTTAAAAAACTTGCTGGTGGGAGGCTATTCGGGAGACGTTACCATGCCGACAGGCAGCACATCAGGAACGAGCTGTATAAGCGATGCTATCTTGCCGCTCTGATGTATTTAATGCACTGGCGTGTGGACAACCTCGTGTGCTGAATGTATGGCCCTTACAAATGTAGAGTGGGTCACAACACGGTGCAGATTGTGTCAGCCCGAGCAGTTTATTAAGCCACATGACACTATTTATAATCTATATCTCTCGTTCACGTGCTTCTGGGGAGGAATGTCATATTTTTGCCTCTAAAATGATAAAGAACAATCTGAAGTGGTGGTCTAGCCACTGGCCTAGATATTCGAATTAAAGGGATAGTTCACCCAAAAATTCCCTAATTATTTATTCACCATCATGCCATCCCAGATGTGTATGACTTTCTTTCTTCTAAAAATGTTTGTTTGTGTTCTGCAGAAGAAAAAAAAAAGTAATTCACATCTGGGATGGCATGGATTATCATTTTTGGGTGAACTATCCCTTTAAGCAGCAGAAATCTAAGCTTGCACTTTAAGTGCTTGGGTTTTGCTTACAATATGATTTATCTTTCCATAAAAAGTTCACAACAAAACAATAGTCTTTCAAAATATAGCTAGATGCATGATTTGTGCAATATTAGACTTTTAAGAAGCAAATTGGAGCATATTGGAGATATTACAGAGCTTCTGGCAGGGAGGGAATCTATTTTCTGAAATAGTTTTGAGTTCCCTCACAAAAAGTTTTTCATTCCTTTGCAATTATTCTGGGTTCCCTTGTATTAAATTAACCATGGCTACAGCAACATAGCTGAAATGTTGAAAAAAAAAAAAAATGTATTAACCACAAAATTTACCATGATTTTATTACAGTAACTATAGTATTTGTAATAAAAACATATCCGCTAATTTACCATGGTTTTACTACACTAACCATATTTTAACCAAGATATTTGAAGTAAAATGCTTTTCCTGTAATAATCCAAATACAATTTTACTGCCAAAACTATGGCAATAAAAATCATAATCAGTCTGCCAAAAAAAAAAAAAAAACATGGTTAGGCTACTACAGTTTTACCTATAACACCATGGTTAATTAGTGGTTCAAGGTTTTTACAACCATAGTTTCTGCCAAAAAAAAACAAAAAAAAAAAACATATATTATATGTTACTATAGTTAAATTATATTACTATATATTATATATTCATATATTCATATATTACTATAGTTAAACCATGGTTAATTTATTGCGAGGGAACCCAAAATAATTGCAAGGACACGTGAAACGTATTGCAAGCGAATGCAAAGTATTGCGATTATTGGTTCAGAAAATAAATTCCCTCCCTGTCCTCTAAGGGGCTCCGTAGCATATAAACCTTTTTTAATACTGAACAGCTTGAATATTGAAAATGCTCATGCTCTTTGTAATTGAGACAAAGATGTTAAAAGTTGATTATAGTCAAGCACAAAGGATGCAACGAAAAAGAAAAGCAGCTTGGATGTGTACCTTCCAATAAGTTGTTTATATGATTCTGTTGACGTGTCGTGACCCCCCCATTCTGAAAGTATTTGTCTTGCTGAGTGACTCGTTCTTTAATGAAACCCTTGACTGCTTTAGTGTGCTGTGATTTAAGCATGCTGTATGAGGCTATGATTCAAAAACTTTGATCTGCACCAGTACTGTTTGTTGTCTGAGACTCTTCATGCGCAGTTGCCCAAATGACACTTTAATGGCCCTTTGTAAGGGCTACTTATTTTGCATCTGTATCCAGTGGCTAATGATGATAAGGTGGGGGATTGCCGGAAGGTTAGTGGGCAAGCAGGGGCTGTGTCTTCAATGGTCCCTGGGTTTACAATTTCATGTTAAAGGTTTTCTCATTTTATCTCATTAATTGCATTTGCCATATAGTGTGTTCGCATAACTATGCACACTCAATCTCCTTTTGCAAGTTGAAGGACAGAGAGGGTCAATGAATGTGTGTTAGACACAGCAAAGGGAAAAAAAGCATGCAGAGGGGCATTCGACAAAGAAATCAATTGATTAAACCTTTTAGATATTAATAAATTGATTTTGTTTCAGTGTTACTGAGTTGCATTTTTGTATTTTGTGTGTGTGAAATATGGTCAGATGAAGCTACTTACATGTTATTCAGTTGGAGTGGTGCACTTCAATGGGATTTTGACGATTTCAATAGAAGCCCTCTTATACTTCTAATTAGCATGAATTCATAGTTGCTGTGTGTGATGGTTTTGTCTGCATTTGTTATTGCATAAGACACTTATAAACTTACAGTATAATAGACGTATGCTTAAATGTTTGAAATTAATTTTGTAGACAAAAATATAATTGTGCCACCATATTACGTTATTTCATTATAAAAAGTTTTTGAAATTGATGACTTGAACCAAATAATAAAGAAAAGCAGCCAATAGTGCCCAACATAGATGGGAACTCCTTCAATACTGTTTAAAAAGCATCTCAGGGTGATACCTCAAGAAGTTGGTTGAGAAAATGTCAAGAGTACATGTCTGCAAATTCTAGGCAAAGGGTGAGTACTTTGAAGATGCTAAAATATAACACAGTTTTGATTTATTTTGGATTTTCTTTAGTCACAACATAATTCCCATTGTTCCATTTATGTTATTCCATAGTTTTGATGACATTACTACTATTCTAAAATGTGAAAAAAAATTATAATAAAGTATGAGTGTTTCAAAACTTTTGACCGGTAGTGTATATATACTGTATATATATATATATATATATATATATATATATATATATATATATATAAAGGGTTGGGCGGGTTACTTTTGAAATGTATTCCACTACAGATTACCGAATACATGCTGTAAAATGTAATTTGTAACATATTCTGATTACTCAAGGTCAGTAACGTATTCTAAATACTTTGGATTACTTCATCAGCACTGATAGAAAGGACTAAATATTAAACAAATGACAATAAAATGCAAAGTAGTCTCTTCACTAATCAAAATACATTTTGAATGTAACTGTATTCTAATTACCAATTATTTAAATTGTAACTGTAGTGGAATACAGTTACTTATATTTTGTATTTTAAATACATAATCCCGTTACATATATTCCGTTACTACCCAACACTCTGTGTGTGTGTATATATATATATATATATATGTATATATATATATATATATATATATATATATATATATATATATATATATATATATATACACACACATACATGTATATATGCTAGTGCCACCTTTTTTCCAAGGTTTTAAGGGCTAAGCTTGAACTGCCTGTAAGTTAATTAAATTTTCTAACAAATTACAATCAGATTGAATAGAGTAATCGTTTAAAATAAATAAATAAAAAAACGTTGTTATTTTTTTTATTACAATATTTTAAGTTGTATTAATTTAATTTAGTCAAAGATTACACAATTCAATTGGACTGTTATGAAATTAAAATGCATAAATCTTTAAAATAGGCTAAACTCTTTTGAGTGTAGAGAAAAATCCACCCACAAGAATTAAATCCTTTGAGACCACATATAAGTTTCCACATTCAAAGAATGCGTTAGACACATTTTAACAAAAACATGGCTTGCACATTTCTGCTTTTAATGCTTATACTAAATAACTAAACGATTTGTAGGTTGATTTCACCTAAAAGTGTAACACTGTGCTTCTGTGGCACTACCAAAACACTCTTCTGTTTGTTTGAGCGGTCCATCCAGCTTGACACACAACATTGGCTCCACCAGTCATATGAGTTTGGGGTGGTACTATCTGTTTGTACAACCACTGAAAGACTGCGGGGGTGAGGGGGGGGTATTTCTGGAATCTCTTTGAAAACAGTGATTATTTGTGCAATTCCTTTGCCTTTAAGGGCATTGAGGTGCCATTTAGATTTTTCTCTACATCATTTTTTCCACTGAATTGGCTTTACATCAGTAAGCAAAATTTTAGTCGCACCTGCACTTCTACACATATGGCATCTGCAGCTTAAATCAAGGACATAGGCTGGGTTTTCCAAAGCACTAAGTAATACGTTAGTAACACTTAAGTAGTTCTTAATCTCTATGCAGTTGAGCATCAAAACATCTGAAACCTCTTCTTACTAAAGCCATCATTATTTCTTTAATTAAATTCTGTAATAGTTAATTTCGGCACCTTGACAAGGTTACAAACAACGTCCATGTTTGTTAGTATTTCCACATTATTTTCATCTTGAGAAGACAAACTCCTGGACATACTGGCCAAAGTGATCAGCACCTTTGGACTGGACAGCTCCCATAATGAAGCACTTAAGTTCAACTTTATAAGGAGTGATCTGTGTGCTGGTTTGGGAAACAGGCGTCACTCCATCGTAAGATAACGAGCAATGTTAGTTAAGATGATCGTATAAGTTGCAAAGTTATCGGGAAACCCAGCCATGACCCCTTTCATTTGAATTTTGCATGACTTTCCGATATCATACCCGAATCACAAAGCTTCTTGTGAGCTGTAGCCCAAGACAGTTAAGTCTTTCAGTGGGCCATTCTCCTACTGATGTCCACCAGAGCTTCTATTCAGCCTCAGGTCACTGCCTGATTGAACTGACCACGTGCGGTACACATGGAGGTAGATGCTCGACACTGTAGCCATGTGGCCATTTCATCAGAGCTTAATGCAGTCACTCACCTCTGGAGAGTGAAGGCCCAAAGTCTATGAATTATTACAATCCCAGTCAATCTTGGCATGCTGGCAGTGGGCCCTGGAGTGTGAAGGCTTTGTCTGCTGTTTAAGTTACCATGGAAGATGAAATAGTTACAGCGCCACAGTGTCCTGGCCCGGTGCTCTCTTATCGGCCTCTGCGTGTATCTTCTATCTTTTGAGAGTGTTTGCTCTTTTTAGTTGCTATCAACATGGAATAAATTGAAAAAAGGAATCTCATTTCTCTTACTTTGGCAAGGCTTTTCTCAGCATTATAGAAGAGGTGCCACGAGCGGGTGGCACTGAGCCATATACGCACAACCGGAAAAAATGCAGAGCTTTTTCAGTGGCTGATACCAGCTGAGAAAAAAAAAATCAACAAAACAGATGTCTAATGTTCAGAATAGTTTGTAGACTCCTTTCAAGGTTGTATCATTGTGCCTAGACTTAGCGCATGCTTGCACAAAAATATCAAAACTTTATGACCATGCCCATGCCCATGCATTTAACGGATCACATAGGCTAGTGCTGCGCTTAAGGCAAAGCGCTCTTAAAGGGATAGTTCACCCAAAAATGAAAATTCTCTCATTTACTCACCCTCATGCCATCCCAGATGTGTATGACTTTCTTTCTTCTGCAGAACACAAATTAAGATTTTTAGAAGCATATTTCAGCTCTGTAGGTCCTCACAATGCAAGTAATCCATGTAATCCATATGACTCCAGTGGTTAAATCCATATCTTCTGAAATGATATGATAGGAGCGGATGAGAAACAGATAAAAATGTAAGTCATTTTTTATCTTAAAGTCTCCTCCCTGCCCAGTAGGGGGCGATATGCATGAAGAATGTGATCCACCAAAAACAGAAGAAGAAGAATGGGAAAGTGAAGTGGGACTGACTGAGAGGTTGGAGAATTTATAGTAAAAAAAAAAAAAAAAAAAAGAGTTAAATATTGATCTGTTTCTCACACACACCTATCATATTACTTCAGATTATATGGATTTAACCACCGGAGTCATCTGGAGTACTTTTATTTTGCCCTTATGTGGATTTTGGAGCTTCACAATTTTGGCACCCATTCACATGCATTGTATGGACCTAAAGAGCTGAGAAATTCTTCTAAAAAATGTTGTTTGTGTTCAGCAGATGAAAGAAAGTCATACACATCTGGGATGGCATGAGGGTGAGTTAATGATGAGATAATTTTAGGGCCAATAATCTCTTCATGCTTAAGTTTTCAGTTCCTATAATACCTGCAAAACCGACCAACCTATACTGTACCAGCATTTCAAAAGTGTTTGCAAATACTCGCATATGGATTCAATGCACAGTGTACGTGTGTTAAAAATGATGCACAGTACCGCATACTGGCACGCACATACACACAGATAATTTCTTCTCTTCATCTCTGCACTGATATTCTTCATGTAGAGAATAATCTCAAATTGGATCTGCACTGTGAATTTTTTTTTTAATTACATGTGATGCCCGGTCCTTTTGAGCAAAATAATTCTAAAGTTATGAAGCAGAAATAATGACCCTCATAGCTGCTGAACTTCTATATCTCGATGTGGTTTTAACGTTATCTCTTTCTGTAAGTGCCCGCGCCTTCCTGATCTTCAGCCGGAGTGTGCAGAAAGTTTGCTATTAATCTGCTGTCCACAGCACAGATGCATTGCTCTGGTAACATATTTACATAGGAACTTTATACACATGTGATCAAGGAAAAAGTATGACAGTGTCACATTATTTATTAATTATTACTCACATAAAATGCATATCACATAAATGCATCACTATTACCATTGATCATGCTTAAGATTAGAGATATGAACAAACCCTTAACTGAAGTAGCAAACTTTGACATGTAATTTGTCCCACACTGTTTGTACTACAATGAATTATACCTCAAATTGCTGAGGAGAGGTGTGCTGTTACTTTTTCTAAAGTAATCGGACTTAAATTGCATCTTTTGTCCATACGATAAAAGTGAATAGTGACTGACTCTTACATTGTGCCTAACACCTCCTTTTGTGTTTAATGGAAGAAAAAAAAGTCAGGTTTGGTCAGAGCAAATTAAGTTTTTGTAAATAATTGTAGAAGTTTCATTTTTTAGGTGAACTATCCCTTTAAAGACTTGCATTTCCTGTTGTGTCCATGTGTTTCTTTGTAGTGCCAAAGTGAATTCTGCCTGTTACAGGAATATTCACATCACATTAAGCAGAAGAAGATCTAGCCAGAGGGCACTATTCTGAGCTGAGCAGATTTAGTGCTTTCATAAAAAGAGCAAAGGTGCAAAATTGATTCATTGATCAACTGTTTTAAGAGGGGGTGACTGCAATTTCAGAGCACTTAGATAAAAATCCACACACCGTCATTTAAACATACTGAAGAATCAGTTGAGGAAGGCTTAGAAAACACAATTACACCATAACTGTTAAGAAAATAGTTTCGTCTCTCACCTAATACATGGTGTAGGAAGTCTCTTGCTGCTTATTCTTAATAATAGTGCTATTTTGGACTCTTGAAAATCAAGATTTTGACGTTATTATGTGAATAACTGAAGTTACATTTCTAGTTTCTAGTTTTATACTTCAGACCAGTGTTTTGCTGGATTAGAAAATGCCATGTGACCCACATTTGTTTTTTGACCATTGAAAATGGGTAACATTTAACAATTTATGGATGGAGCTACATTGAGAACCCCATATCGCTGCAATTTTAAAAATATAGGGCCTTAACAATGAAGATACAAAAAGGAAAGTTTGTTCTGAACCAGAATCTAAAATTAGTTCAAATAAAGTAAAATAAAGTTGTTTTTTCCCTGTAGTTTTGCTCAAAAATCATAGGTGAAAATTGGAAACCTCCTCTACAAAATAATGGATTACTCGGTAAATATTGATCCATGGCATTTCATATTTTGGCTTTCATCATCATTGATGTTTAACTTTCTTCAGAAAAAGTATTACAAAAAATTATATTTTTATATATATATATATATATATATATATATATATATTTATGAGCCGGGAATCTGTGGTTCAGTTGGCACGGAATGCCCCCCTAAAAATTGGATTTTTACATTTTCTGGTGCTTGCCAGTGCAAAACTCGACACCATGATGCTAAGGAGTTTCAGTGGTTGCCGAGGTGTTACTATGTGGTAGCTAGGGTGTTCTCTGAACACTATGAGACAAGCTCGTTCACAGTGGCATGCATGTTCATGCGAGAACTTAGCGCTAAACAACATGTGGACGTGAGCAACTGTGATCTAGCTTCTCTCATAGCACTCTTGAATGTGCAAAAGGACGTCAGGATTTTCACTGCAAAATGACCAAGTTGTGCATTGTTTCTCATCATATGCCTTCAGAAGACTTGGAATGGGTCGGATGGACTACTTTTATGATACTTTTGGGAACTGTTTTACATTTTAAAGTTAGGCACTGCCCACTGCCAACGTATAGAAAAGACGGACAGGTATATTCATTAAAACTCTCCTTTTGTGTTCGCATAAGAAAGAAAGTCATTCGGGCTTTGGGACAAAATGAGGGTGAGTAAATTTTGAGAGTTTTCATTTTTAGGTGAACTATTCCTTTAAACCATACCTTGTATTGAAGAAGTCTATAGTCTGTCCTGCTTATGACCCATTCCTCTGTTAAACTTTACTGCAATAATCACACTTTAATCACCTCTTCTCTTTAGCATATCTACAAAACAAGTTTGTATAAAAGCACAATGTAAAATCAATACCTTCACTGAAGACTCTGCTTATCAGTAAGACCTTCACCTAACGGTTCTTTGTGCAGACAGTAGAAAAGGCCAAATTTCCCACTTAATTGTTGGAGACACTTGGCTGATAAAACCATTAATAGTTCACTTTGCTTATTAAGCTCGGTTTGATGTTTTCACTTACTTTAACTTTAGAGTGCATTATAATTAAAAGCTATTTAGTCTCCCATTATGTAAGAATTTCTCTTGAGCATGTCATGGATTACAGTGAAAAAGAGACTACTTGATAGTATTACATGTAATATTGTTATATATTGTACATGTATTGCAGCTTTAGTCAATATAGTAATAATAGTTATTAAGATAAAACTGCAGTTAGTATACTTTATATTAGTGATAGATTGTTATATCCACCAGGTTGATTAATAGACAATATTTGGCCATATTTAGATAATCTACTTAAAGCCTTATGAATAATTCATGCACATATTTTTTGTGAATTTTAAATGCATTTTTAAATAAAATCAACCATTGGCCACCCTCCTCACTAGATATTGTTATCTGCATCAGCCATTGAGAAACCCATATCGACCATTATAAAATTAATCATACAATTCTGTATGTTTAATAAATAAATTTAGTTTGTAATCCTTATTTGAAAAGTCTGTTTTTTGTTCATGCTAAGGTCAAGTTAATGTATTGACTATTTGTACTGTTAACAGTCTAATTATTTGTTAAAATGGTTAAATTAATTAATTGTAAAAAAAAATAAATAAAAAAAAATCCAACAAATTTTTGTTCTAATTTTATCCAAATATAAATTGTTTATATGGAATTCCATGTTCTCAGTTTTCTTGCCTGAAGTGGCCTAAGTGACTTAGCTCTGATAGAAATGTTAAAATGAGCTACAAGCAGAATCCTGCACTTTAAAGTGCTCCTTTGTGCCCATTGCATCTTCAAATGATCTGTGATATCTGCAGCTTTATGCCTGCTGTGTACCCAGCCTTCTTATCTCCATATAGGGTCTCGGTCAATAAGCAATTAGCATTTTATGACAAACTGCTCACCAACATCAAGGGAGGTTGGCAGGTTGCCATCGCAGATGATTTTTATAGAGAGGATTCAAGTCATGTCTGGATGACAGAAGTCAATGTTTATTACCATGGCAATTACATGCCCTCTAAATGTCCATAAAAAATAATTTAACATGAGATAGGCAATTAGGCTGATGTTTACTCACTAACAAAGGAGGCTAAAGAATGAATGCAAACAGCAGAAAGCATGTGTTTTACTCAGATTACTCAGACTGTGTTCTGACATTTACACTTTGAGCGGTTTTGAATGGTTTGCATTGTAAAAATTATGTTTTATAGAATCTTTGATGTAATTAACTTTTGGAAAGTTAACGTGCTACAGTGTGACATGCTATACTCCATCTAAAACTATTTTAAACGACATATTGCAAGGGGTATTTGTACTTTTAGAAATGGAAGCGAAAAACAAAGCAATGGTGACCAATTACAGAGCCTAAAATCAGCCTGATCTCATGAAAACAACTTGACCATGGCAACATTTTTGCGTGCTTCATTACACGTTTCGCTGCAGTTTCCCAGTAAAATGTCCAGCGAGGGGCGGCAAAAGCGAGTGAAATGGTGTCGTAATCAGACAAGGTTTTAAAGGTGAATGTTTAATAGAGATTTTAATGAGTAAAATGTACCTCCCTAACCTAAAACGTTAACCTAAACCTAACCAATAGTATCCTAAAAGCAAACGAGAGGTAAACAAAACATAAATCCTTCCCTTAACCAATACCTAAACCTCACCGATAGTGTCCTAAAATCAAATGTGACACGAAAAGTAAATTTTTTTTGAAGCAACCACGTCATTTTGTCACTTTTATGACACTTTCATCTCACATTTTGGGTTTGAACCGCAGTCTTCTGAGTCCAAAGTCACACTCTATCAGGTGAGCTACCACACAAGCTAACCACATTGGAATAAGTGTGTAAATGTAGGTGGGTCTCTAATACAAGCGTTAAAATGTGTAGTTTTTCAAATGATGCGTTAGAGTAAAAGTGTTTCGATATCATAACATAGCGATGTGTGAGTAAAAGAGCAAAAAAAAAAATTTATTTTTTAATATATTTATTTTCCTCTTTTTCTCCCAATTTGGAATGGCCAATTCCCAATGTGCTTTTAAGTCCTTGTGGTCACATAGTGATTCACCTCAGTCCTGTTGGCAGAGGATGAATCCCAGTTGATTGTCAACCTGTGCCTCTTATCACGTGGCTTGTTGAGTGTGTTGCAGAGACATAGCATGTGTGGAGGCTTCATGCCACCCACCAAGAACAAACCACATAATAGCGATCATGAGGAGGTTACCCCATGTGACTCTACCCTCCCTAGCAACCGGGCCAATTTGGTTGCTTAGGAGACCTGGCTGGAGTCACTCAGCACACCCTGGGATTCGAACTAGCGAACTCCAGGGGTGGTAGCCAGCGTCTTTACCACTGAGCTACCCAGGCCCCCGAACAATACATGTTTATAATGCCATAATCAGCTGTTGTCCTTGTGATTTGTGTGAAAGTGAATAAAACGCGCAGTTGTTGTTGCGCCTCTAGTGTTAATTTCACCAGGAAACTGCGGCACATTTAAACTCAGTTTGCAAAAAATGTAGTCATATTAACATTTATTCTGACACTACAGTAGGTTGCCTAAAATACACACTTTACCTTATACATTCATATAAATTTTAACCTATAATTTGTAAAAGCCCTTTTTCAGCATTAGATATGAATTAATGTTTAATAGCCAAGACCTGATTAATCAAAAGAAGACTAATAAAAACAGATCGCAACACATTTTTTGCTCCTTATGGTGTATATTGTAGAGTCTAATATTGTTTCAAATTTATATTGTAAATGTTCCTCTTAACAATTTTTACAGTACATTGAGGTCCGAAAGTCTGAAATCACTAGAAAAAAGTGCTTCTATTTTGCATTGTTTTCTAATTTAATACAATTTTAAATAAAAAAATGGTTGGCTTAACAATATGAGTGAAAAGTTGAAATAAAAATGTACATGAATTTGCTATATCCCCCTTCTGCTTTAATGACAGCATGCACTTGAGTTGGCATGAACTCCAGAAGTTTGTGCAAAATATTGCACAAGAAATAGTACAGAATTTTAAATATTCATTTTGCATCCTGACATTTCCCTACTTCCTAAAACTTGCTGTTTATTTCTAGGTTTAATTGAAGAAAGCCCAGATTTTCAATGTGGTCTCAGACTTTTGGACCCCATTGTATATGATAGAGATGCTGTTTAAAACCACCAGCCTCGAGCAGTTGTGCTGGGAAATTGCAAGCTACCTTATTTTCTCTCTCCATGCCGCAGCTTTGAGATCGGCCCACCCAACTGCTAAATAGCAGACTGACAGCAAAGGAATAATTCACATGTGGAGCTAATCAAAGGTGAAAAGGGAGAATCAGTAAACGTCGTATCCTTTTGCCACTTTCATCAATCCGGCTAACTGAATTTGAACTAAAGCTGAGCAAATTTTACGGGGAAGGAAATTAATATGTAACACATCTGAGGTCTGGCCAGAGCTGGTGGAATTGGAAAAGTCTGCATTACATCAGTGGGGCAGATTATTGGAAAGACAATTGGGGCCGTCGGTGTAATCAGAAAACAGTGAGGTGTGTCTATCGTATGATGCCACTGTGACCTAGCGGGCTTGCGGCGAAGGAAATTTTTTCTCGCTGTTTGCGATTCAATCACTTGGGCCATCCGCCCTGCTGCGTGAATCTGTTGGCCCCCACACATGACAGTATCAATTCAATTACCCTGAAAATGGATACATATTCAGGGTCTAAGAGGGAGCCGCGGACGGTGGTGTGCGCCAGAGAAGGGAAGACAAAGAAATACACATTTACCCCCGTAATAAGTTTCATTTGGAGTCGGTTTGAAAACAATTCGCCTGTGCATTTGTCCCTGTCAGATCATATTATCTGCAAATGAAGTTTACAAAATATCAATTCAATTTCTATAACCAAAGCCTGTAGCAAAACACACAGGGGTCTGAATGACCATATCATAACATCTGAGGGGCCCCTGGTGGCTTTCAAATATTTTCAGTCAGAGGCAATCAAAACTAGAGCGGCTCATGCTAATCCGTTCAATTTCATCCTTTAAACCGGCCCTTTTCCCCCATAAACACAGAGACACCTATATACCTCTGTGGACCAGGGGAGGGCTGACCAGGAATGCCCTTGCAAGAATCCTGGAACTGTTTTGTGATCTTCCTTTTTTGTCATTTTTGGGTTTGTTTATGCCCTTTTGATCTTTATTTATCTATACCCCTTGCTATTCATCTTCTCATTTGGGCTATGATATTTGGTTGATTAACAACATTTTGGTGTTCTACATGTTCTACAATTTCGAAACACAATTATTATGATTTGAGACACAATAAATACAATTTACAAGCATCTGATTGCGGAAATGGCTTTTGAGTAAATACAACCGTTATCTTGATACATGGGTAGTTGATGCTAGACATGCCCATGAACATCAATATTTAAGGTTAAAATGTGCAATATATGAATTTATAAGGTAAAGTGTATATTTAAAGTGCTGTGACTGATCACCATTTCTTTATTACCATTTTTAATTTCCTTATTGCCTTCACTAGTTTAAATGGTCCTGAAGTGTGACAAATGCATTTTTAAAAGTACAAATATTCCACAGAAATCTTAAAACAATTAGCAAAATGCTGTTTAAAATAGTTTTAAATGGAGAGGACATGTCAACTTTCCACAAGTATTTCATGTCAACTGTTCATTTAATTAGATTACTGCAAAAAAGTTTACATAATCCACTAAATAGCTAGTGGAAATATAAAGCCATAATTAAAATCAGATATATAAAAATCTAACATAAAAACAGTTCAGGTTAAGACTGTAATTGGGATTTATGCAGCGATTCTGATTTTTTGATATAAGAGCATATGCGCTCCCTGGGTGGTATATTATTAGTTATTTGGACTGTGATGGGTTGCATTATCTTTCCATTACTTGTTTTTAGTATTAAACACACTCCCAATTTGCCAGAGAGTCGTTAATGTGCAAATTAAAGATGTGAAGTTTCCTTGATACGTCTCAGTGGGAAACAGAGAGTGTTGCCGCCTTTTACTGATGTCAAAATGAGTCGCCACGTTATGAAATTATTCACAGATGCAGCCTGTAATTACCGCCGTCTCAGTCGCACGCTCCGTCAGTGCACAAATGTCTGTATGGAGTGTCTTTAAAAATGCTGTTTAACAAATCAATTTGAAAACGCTTACCTTGTAAAACAGTGCGATTGTTCCAGTCACTCGTGATCAGGCACTGCTGAGCATTCATCTATTAGAACTCTAACAAACAGCTCTACAGAGCAGCAGTGTGGAAATGCGTAATTGGAAAAATATCAAGGAATTGACATGGATGTAACATTTTTATAGATTTTTTGGAACTCTCTTTGCCTTCTGCAAGCTGTGTCAGGCAGTAGCTAACTTAAAATAGCTTTACTACATTTTTAAGTACTGTATGACAGCAGCTCAAAACCATAAACAAGCTACTCAACAATGAGTACTGACATAGTGCGACATATTGCATTGCACCAAGTTTAATAAAAAAGAAATCCAATATGGCAGACAAGCGAGCGAAATACTAATTATAAATATACTTATTTTTCATTAAACACTGAAAATGATATATAAAAATGGTTAAATCAATAAAACTGGCTATTTTACCCAAAAGATGCATGTGCTATGGACTTTTATGCTCCAGGCCACGTTCACACTAATGCTATTTTGTATGAAAGTATTATTTTCGCTACGTTTATGACTCATCCACAATAGAATGGCACTTTCCTTCAGTGAAAACTGAGCATTTTGAAAGTGCTCTCTGTTACCGCACTTTGGAAAACGATAAAGTTAGGAAAGTGAAAACGGAGTTTTCAAACAAAAACGGATTAGTGTGCTTGTGGCCTAGAGTATCGCAACATTAGCTTAGCAACATGCTAACATGAAACTTAATTTAAGAGTTGAGAAACACTATTTGTATGCCACATACATATACAGCCCTATGTAGAGCGTTCCAAATCAGACACTTAAGAGGTTCCATGAAGATCAGGATGCTGCCTTAGAAGGCAGCTGTCTTTTAAGGCAGTAGACTGCAAGGCTCACTAGGCTTTGGAACGGTATCCAAAAAGACAAGTCTGCAGTTGTCTTAAAGTAGCAAGTCTGACTGTGCTGTAAGACTTTCTGAACTGCTGCCAAATAAGAAGAGGGTAAATTTGACCCGAGAAGCATTTGCATGTTAAGTGCGGTCAATCTGAATTGATCAGAACCAAATTAAATGCAGTGGGTTTCAATATTTTCCCTGTTCGCACATTAGCCTCTCACCAGCAACATATGGATGTATTGAATTCAGATTAGTAACCTAAGCATAGACTTAGACAAAGAGGAACTTATCTTTAATTAAAATCATGGAATGGGACCTTAAGTCCTTTTATGATGGTTCTGTTGGGTTTGAATAATTACAAGGCCATGGGTTTATGCTTTTGATGCCTCTACAGTACTCTTAAGGAACAGGATAGTGATGCATCATCAGAGTAACTTTTTGTATGAAACAGGTATGAATGCAAATGTTGTTTTCTTTTATTTGAAGGCATCTGCCACACATAACGTTTACAATACCTTCTCTAAAGCAGTGGTCCTCAACTTTGGCCACTTATTGGCTGCTGTTATGATAGGGTCACAGGCACCAGGGAAAAAACATGCTTAATGCTAATGGACTTTTAAAAGGGAGGAGAAAATGCTTTTATTAATTGTCCAAGGCTGTAGATCCAATCAAACTCTTTAGTGTTTTGGCACAAATGTATCTTGCCAATACGGACAGGTTGCATGACATGCTCTCATCCTTTAAAATTTTAATTTTAATTAATGTTGGACCAGGACAGTTTTGTTTCCTTTTGTTTAAAACAGTTCTAGTACTGTGTTGGGTCCAGTGTAGGGGAAGCTACTTGAAACTGTAACTTCCCAAGCTACTGTATAAGGTACTAATAAATTAAAGTAGTTAAACCAAGTCAAGCTACTCTTTTAAAAACGTAGTTAGCTACACTACAAGCTACTAACAAGATAACATATGGTCTATTTAAAGAAGAAAATATTTTTGTTACATATATTTTATAATATTAAATATATATCATTTGGATGATATTATTTAATTCTGCAATCTTCAGCATTTTTATATTTTAATATAATTAAATCATGGTTACTGTATGGATACTGCAGTATTCCTGTTGTAAAACCATGGTTGATTGTATCAACACCATGGTTTCTACCAAAGACACATGGTTACTTCAGTCATATTATTACTATAGTAAAACTATTATTAATTTTTTTAAGGGTCAAATAAATAGGGTGACAACATTAAACTGAACATTAATGTATACTTAATAAGTACTAATAAAACTAGAAAATTGATTAAGTGATAAACAGCAGCAATTAACTAAATATTTTGCAAAAAAAAAAAAAAAAAGCCTCTTTAAGGCTGCGCTTGCTTTAAGTGAATCACTTCTGTGAACTTGTAAAATTAATCAGTGTTCCTACGCTAATTATAAGGGAATCATTTATTTTAACTGGTAAATTTTACATGAATTGTCAGAAAGAATCGTTTCACTTTAA
This sequence comes from Myxocyprinus asiaticus, assembly GCF_019703515.2. Classification (NCBI taxonomy): domain Eukaryota; kingdom Metazoa; phylum Chordata; class Actinopteri; order Cypriniformes; family Catostomidae; genus Myxocyprinus; species Myxocyprinus asiaticus. The sequence continues at coordinate 40,230,930 of NC_059370.1, read as the reverse complement.
TAATCTGGTTTTCCCAGCGCTGTGAGAGAGAAAGAATGGAACACTGGTTGGGTCACCACTTGATGTCCAACATAAAATCTAGGCTCAGAAACAAAGCCAGTTAAGAACCACTGCTTTAGAGGGTATTAATTTGACCTTTTTTTTTTTTTTTTTACTGGGATTACAACCTTTTACAAATTGTCTTTAAGAACAGGAAAATTAGTTCACTCTTTCTTCATTATTAGATTTGCCTAATCTCTCTGTTATGCGACCAAAAGTTTAACATTTGCTGCATTGCACTCTGACAAAAGATTTCAAAATAACCTCTTGATTTCAAACTGATTCTTTTCCAAGGAGTTCTAATATACCTGGAGGGAGTCATCTATTAACCTTCTGTAACATTGGTAGCAGGTAATACAGGAGCAAGCTAGGACGAGATGATGTGTGGAACTCAAGTGCATTTTTTTTTTTTTTTTTGTGAATAAATCCAAAGACGTGAATACCAAACATGAAATAACTCCAAAGTGAAAACAAAATTTAAACATGAACTTAGTTAGACTTAAGACTAGACTACACCGTTACCACAAACAATACCTGACAAAGGGCAAAGGCAAACATGAGGGTTTAAATATACAGACATGGGGGAACAAGATTACAAGACAACCGATAACAAAACTGAACTAATAACATAAGAACCAATGTCAGAACAGAACTGATAACAAAATAAGACAAGACTAATAAACCAAGGAACCAATAACAACAAAATACATAAAACATGGCTGGAACAGGAAATCACATGACAAGACACATGACAAGAAACAGGAACAGGAAGCATGAACTAATACTACAAAATAAAAGACAAGAAAATCAAAAAAATTGACAAAAACACACATAAATGTGACACCTTCCCATTCAACTCAATGGCAGTTGCTCGGCTGGTGAATGCAGCTTCAGATGTAAGCTTCATGAAATGTGCTAGCTTTGCTCCATGGGCACCTATAAAAATGTGTCACTTTGCAAAATGTCTTATTATAATATATTAAAATATTTGCAATTCATGGGGCGAATTCCCTTAATAGTTGTGCCACTTTTGCACGTGATATTTCAGCGCAAAAAACTGCATCTTATTCACTAACCACCTGCAGTCTAGTTTAAGCAGGCATGATCAGCAATGAAATTGTGTTGCATCTTGAGTATTTAGAGTTATTGTCATTAATGTCTGTACAAACGCACCTCTTTTCTATGTAAATTATGCTTTTTATAGATTGTGCTTCATTCACAAAAATTGCCTTGTGCAATTTACCGGCAGATAAGTAGAAATTTATGTTATTTTATAAAAAGAGATGCTTGTGTAAATTTTCTATCAATCTCAGAGTAGTCAAGCGCACTTTTAGCATGCTAAAAAGATGATTCAGGTGTCTGGATCACAGTATTTAGTGATGCTGTTCAATCCTGCCAAAGTGTGTCAAATAACGGTGGTCTGCTGCATCCTCCTTTATATTTAGTGGTCTGAGTTGGCCCTCAAGATTGCACATTCAAACTGCACGTGTAAATTGCATTCAGCAGTGATTGTGTGTGTGCGTTTGCACCGTTGCCTTATCTGATGTGCTAAACCAGCGCAGAAAGCATGAGCAAATAACCAACACTTTTACCGCACAATTCATTCCAAGTAAATTACCCACTGTATGTTGCTTGCAAAAAATGTATGTAATCAATATACACAGCTATTAAATGGCCATTGATGGATAAACATGCTTTCTGCTACTATAATGGTGTAGCCACAGCATCTACAAGAAGGGGCTAAATGCCCATGCTTACCAGTCAAACCTTGTCTCACTGATGTAAACGCCCTTCGAGTACATTCTGAGCAATTTTAAATTCACCAGCATTCACCAACATTCACTATTTTCTCATCGGATTTCATAATAAAAGCCCTCTGGATCAACTAATCCGCATCGTCCGCTCTCTGCTAGAAATTGCTCTTGAACCTCTTCAGCCAATTACCACTGAGGGGAAACATGGCAAAATGTGTTTAAGAGTGTTCAGCACAGTAATGCGCCTTATTGGCATGTCTGTAAATAGGATAATTTCTGAAATTTAGCCTCATTGAGCTTCCATTGCCTTCCCTGATTTATTGATAAGTGGGCATTGGCTCCCTGCTCAGGATAATTGGAGAAGCCATCTCATTAGATGGGGAGAGTTTGGGATCTCGAGCAAATCTCGGGTGAGAAGATAATTAACTATGAGTGCCGCTGTCACGTGACGTGCATCGCAAACGTGCCAGTAGAGTTTCCCAAGAGTCACCTCATCTTTGCCTAACCACCAAGAGCTTCAGGGGAGTGCAATCAGAGGTGGCTGGTTACTGACAAGTAATTAACAATGTCAGCGCAATGGGGAGATGGAATTTATATTAATTATTTCATCAACACGTGGATGATCTTGTAGCAAATCCAATTGTAGAGGAAAGGTTAATTGCTTGCCATTGCGTAACATCAAAACGCCAACACCCACTGACATGTTTTAACCGTTAGCCAGATAATTAATTAACAATGTAATTGTGATTCTTGTGGCATGAAATGTTGAAATATTAGCTTTACTTTAATGCCAGACATAAGTTTGATTGTGAAACACAAAACCTGATGCTTCTAACAATTATCTAAAGATATAGCCTGTAAACTTTAACTACGAGTAGGTTGTTTTTCCCTGGAAAAAATAGAACAACTCCCACACTCTGTCATATAGCTTGCAAACCTTGATTAAGTAACACTATGTTTCGATCAAATACCTTTTTGTGATGCTTGACAGAAATTTTGTCTTTGTTTTTTATTTTTATTTTTTAAGATTTGCAGGCTGGATTGCAGTGTGTGGGACTTTTTTTATTTTTCCATTGTGTGACTCTATAAAAACATTGCTCTGTTTGTTTGAGCATCCCGACCTGCTCGACACAGCAACATTGTCTCAATCAATGATGTGATTTGGGGGCGGGGCAATCTGTTAGTTTGACCAATGTCAGACAGGGGAGTTTTCCTTTTTCATCATTATTTTTGCAATTTTGTTTGGTGATGCTAGTGGGGAAGAAATTCAACTTTTCAACCTTATTTTATGTACTTATAGTCAAAGCATGATGCTTTATATTTGCTTTAGAGCAGCTATTAACTGCCTCCAGTAACTGCCTCCACAAACTGCTTGTGAAAAAGCCGAACTATGTAATCTGCAGATATTAAATGGCTAAAAAAGTTAATTAGCCTTTACCATTGTCTCTGCTCGCAGATTGGGAATGTAGGTGGTAATCTAGCGAAGAAGGAGAGGTGAGACCCCGCATTCATTCCATAGTCATGGTAAATTCATGCCCCATACAACTGCAGCACATCAACAGCGTGAAGTGTGAGCCGTCCGACAAGCAATTCGCTTTATCTCTCATAGCTGGTATGAGAGGCACGGAGGCTATAAATAACTAATTAGAGGAATTACTGGAAAGTAGGATGTGTCGGCGAATCAGCAGACTTTTAATGTAAAAAGAAATTTGATCAATAATGAGGATACTTGGAAATCCAGCCCTCTTAACATTAACAATTACTGTGATTAACAATGATACTCACAACTCATTTTTCATTACAGAGGAGACGAGATAAGCTTGTTTATATAGACTTGCTTTTCAACCAATGAGTAATTTATCATAGCAGAGCCCATGAAAGCACATAACAGCCCACAGCAATTAAAATCTTCCCTGTGACCTTGTGACAACCAAGGACCTGAGAGTCCAGAGGAAAGTGGGGGGGATTTTTGCCCCATCCACAGATAGCTGATGGACTGTATGTGTTTTTCAATGTAAAATGTAAAATATTAAACCTCTTTTTTCATGTTGCAAACATATAGAACATAAATAGTAATATAATCGACATGGGTGAATGTCACAAATCCCGTTAAGAACATGTCCAGTACATGTTTCACCCTAAAATCAAAAGGAAGAAATAAGAAATCATATTTTGTTTAAAGGAAATGAGGCCTATTTTCCAGACCATAAGATTTTTTTTTTTTTTTTGCATATGTCTCCAACAATTGTCATTACTGTAATCCCAACAAATCAATCTTTATTTTTATAATGTGAAAAAAATTATATACTATATTAATTTATTTGTAAAGTATTTAAACAATAACACAAGTTATTTGTTGCCTTTATGTTGATTTAAATTTAAAAATAACTGTATTAGAGTAATTTTGTACTGTAATATTGTAAAAAATACTGTATTATAGTGAAAATCAACATTCACAATAATGGGAATTACAAAAAAAAAACTCAAGTAAAACAGCATGTACTCATTAAAGTAAAATAATTGGGGGGGTGAAATGTGCTTAATTGTCATGAAAATATTTTCACAGTGCAAAGAATCTTTTAAAATAGGCTTCACTTTCTTTTTGCAAAACATGTTTTTTTTTGTTTTTGTTTTTTTAATACCCAGATGTGAGATTCACCCATCCTGTATAAAGATACACCATAATTTTTAGTGATACCTGATCCTACTATTTCCTTTTTTAGGACCATTACGATTCTTTTGCATTGTGACACTATTTTAATGCAATTAATAACATTTCCCCCACAATTATCATTACAGTAATCCCCCCCCCCAAAAAAAGTATTGTTTTTATTACTGTAATGCAAAAGAAATAATATTTTACTTGCAAAGTATTTATACATCATGGAGGTATTTGTTGCCTTTATGCTGATGTATATGTTTAAATCAGGGCTCATTAAAGAAAAAAAATGGGGGGTAAAATTTGCTTAGTTGTCATGTAAATAATGTCAATATGCACAAATCTTAACAGACTTCATTTTTCTTAATGCAAAATGAAATGATCACTTTTTTCACATTTTCAAATGTGACCTGCACCGTGAGATTCGCTTTGATTTGTAGTGATACCTGATCCTAATTCATTACGTTTTTTTAATTCAGATATACAGTATATTCCAGTATGCTTTAGGATCTCTTTCTGAATATCTATATATATTCTATACACTCACCCTTAATTTGAAACCCTGTGCGACAGAGCTAAAACATGAATTGTCATCCTAATAGAGTTCCTTTACAACCATTCATTTCACTCTGTTGAGCTGGGCTGGATCTAGAAAAGGTTATCTTGCCCGCAGAATAGGTTCAATTTGAACTCCATAAGACGGACTTGGGGGGAAAATGAATCTTAAGGGATTCGCTCAGCTCTCTTGTTCACAAAGTCATCTCTGAAGACAGAAATCAACTTTGGGACTCTGTGCACTGTCTGGATGACTGACCAGCGTTATCCAGTAAGTGATGCTGCTGCGGACCGAGTCGTCTAAAGTCAAAATCACTGTGCGAGGGAACTGTAAAGCTAAAGCTATTTTACACTGTAACAACTGATTTAGTTTGGCCTGTTTTGTGCTCGGCCACTACAATAGTCATTATTTACCATGCCACAAAAACTAGGACCCTTTATCTGAATTGCCACCGACTCGGCTATAGTGTTTCTTATAGTTTGGTGCACATTTGTAAAGAGTCATGTAGTCATGACCATCACAACACCTCGATTGTAACATTAAGGTCGAACCTTTCGATGTGGATCACTGAAGAATAGGTCTTATTAGATGGTTGTTTGCTATGAATGTTTAGGGCAAATGGTGATTGACTTTTGACATGCAAATATCAAAAATGATAAGCTACCGTTTTATATTCCAACAATTAGAAATAAATAATGTCTTAACAACGCCAACCCCGGGTACAAAGACTTCCCTCACCTCTTTGAGACTCCATTATAGCCAGTCGGCACTGGAAAGTAATGAGCCATAAAATTTAATTCAGAAATGATATTACCAAAAAATGATGAAACGATACCAGGGCACAAAGAGGCGGCACGTCCAGTGCTCGTCTTTACATTGGGCTCAGTGTACTTCTATTGATCCTCCAAAATCACTTAATATTGCCAAGGATAACACTTCCAGCTCGGTCTCTCTCCCCTCCCACTTAGAGGCTACAGAGCTCAGGTACTTACAGAGCTGAATTGACCAATGTGTCTCCATGTAATTACAGGGATTTCCTTATCTCCCTCTATTTGCTGAAGCTATTCTGCTGAAGAAAGGCCGCTGCTAATGCTGGACCCTTCTCATATCTCATTTACATTGGCTGCTAATCCCAGCTCCATCTTGGTGTTGAGATAATAACATTAGCTCTCTCACTGGCTCACTATGTGCTGGCAAATAGAAAAGGCTACATTTTGTTGGCCCACCTAATAACAGCTTTGGGATGATGAGTAAGCTGAATATTTAGATGCACAAATAGCAGCAAATTTAAATGGTGAAATCGTGAAGTTTATACGTATCTGTTGTATTGTATACATATAAAATGTATACAGCAAAGTAGGGAACTTTATTTCATTCTACTCTAAACTAGTTTAAGGGGATAGTTCACCCAAAAATTACTATTCTGTCATCATTTACTCACTATCATGTTGTTTCAAACCCGTATGAATTTCGTTCTTGCGTGAAACACAAACAGGGAGAATGACAGCCTCACTCCCCACTCACTTTCATTGTATGAAAAAAATTTGCAATAAAATTGAGCCTCTCAGCTGAAAATAGAAAATGTTTATTGTCCATTACTAATCACTTTTATGCTTCTATTAGCAGTGAGCACAGTTATGGACTAATGTTTATCATCTTAATATGGCCAAATATTGGCTGATATATCAATATATCCATCCTGGTCTCATAGTGAAAATGTGACTCTATATACATTTTGCTAAACTTGTTATACATGTCTCCAAGTACAATTCCCTGCAGTTTCCAGGTGAAATGAACACTAGAGGCACTACAACAACTGTGTGTTTTATTCACTTTCACTCAAACCATGACTTTAATGGCTGATTATGACTTTATAAATAATTATTTTTCTGTTTATTACTCAGACACTGCTATTTTATGATATCGACACACTTTTACTCAAACGCATCTTTTGAAAAACTATACATTTTGATGCTTGTATTACAGACCCACCTATGTATATACACTTATTCCAACATGAACAGCGTGCACAGTAGCTCACCTCATAAAGTGTTGGATTTTGAGTTGGAGGACCACAGTTCAAGCCCAGCCATGAACTCAAGCTGACACGTGACACAACACAATCATAGAAGCGACACAAAAGGACGTGGTTGCTTCAGAAAATGTGCTTTTCATTTCTCTTCTGCATTTTAAAACACTAAAGGTTAAGTTTAGGCGTTCATTTGGTAAGGATGTCTTTTATTAACGTCTCATTTATATTTAAAAAAACTATTGGTTAGGTTCAGACAAATGTTTTAGGTTAGGGAGGTATGTTTTATTCATTAAAACATACATCTATAATCACCTTAAAACCTTGTCTGAATACCACACCATTTTACTCGCTTTTAGCGCCCCCAGCTGGACATTTCACTGGAAAACTGCAGCCAAACGTGTTATAAAGCATGCAAATTTTGAATTGCAAAAATGTTTTCATGTTCACATAGATTTCATGAGATCAGGCTGAATATATCACTAGTTAACTACTGACAAAAACCCAAAAGTTCAGTCTCAGATTAATTTAATATAATACTGCCTCTAAATATTAGGTTAATGTTTTTAGTTTTATTTATTTTTTTTACCTTATTTAAAATAAGTTTTACATTTCTGATACTTTCAAGTTTTCCCTTATAAAAAAAAGAAAAAACCGTTAGTTCCATTTAAACCTTTAATTAAGTAATAAAGGTTATCCTTCTTTAAGGGTCCGTTCACACCAAATATATCCTTGGGCTAAAAACAGCTAGACGCAGTGTCACTGAGATAGCAGAATGCAGGTGTCTAGAGATGTATTTTTAACAGTTGACAAGTCATCTACAAATGTGGCACTCTGGTGCGAGATGCTGAAAAAACAGTGAGACGCGGCACAACGCCCAAAGATGTCTTTATAATGCACATCTTTGAAAATAAGTTCATTTTCCAATACATTCATATTTTCCCTTATAAAAATAGAAACGTTAGTTCCATTTACAGTAGACCTTGAAGTAATATATGCGGTGCATCATATAAGGGGCAATTCACACGATTGTGTCATTGTTTTATAAAAGCTGGACGCAGTCCCACGAATACAGCAGAATGCCGTTTAGTGCACTTTTTTTTTTTAAAGTTGTCATTATCTTATGTTTTAATATTTTACCCTTATAAGAGATGGGAAGTAAATTCCATTTAGATCTTTAATTTAGTAACATAGGCTATCTGTCTATAAGTAGCCGTTAACTTTGTAATTGTACTATTTAAAAAAAAGCTAGACACTGTGCCATTAATAAAGCAGAACACAGGTGTCTCGAGACACCTTTTTAACAGTTGAAGTTCTTTTTATCTTGACATGCCATCTAAAAAAACCGACACTCCGGCGGGGGATGCCGAATAACCAGCAAGACACAATGCAATGGTCAAAGATGTCTATCTAGTGCATGTTTATATAGAAAAACAATTGAAAAACAGCATGGATGAACGCAAAAACCCATTCAGTGAACTGCCCCAAAGGTTTACATTCTGTTTTATAGTTGCTTTGAAAGAATCACGTAGAATTTGAAGAATCCAATTACAGTAGTTTCACTAATGCAGTTTTTAAAAATAAACAAAATTCACTCAAATGTCTTAAGAGGAGTGAGGAGAGCTCAGTTACGCTGGAAATGATGGGGTGGTGAGGAGTACTATTAATTTCTGTATTGCACTGGAGCGTGGGCAGCAGGGGAAAGCTGACCCCTCAAAATTACATGGATGCTGTGGGGGCCCGCTATCATTATGCAGCTGGTGACCAGCTCCTCTTATCAGTAGAGTGGCTCGTTTGTTATTTCTGGGAGCGATATACCCCCTCACATGTCTTCAGCCCAGTGCTAACGCTTTTCCCGACCCGCTTCAGATTAATACACCACTTTACATTGAAGACATGTATGTAGTTTCATAATTGAATTCTAAATTGTTTTGTGTTCATTTAGAGATACAACAACTAGAAATGTTCGTAATAAAAACAGCTGGAAAATTAATAACAATCAGGATGTGTAATGGCATTTGATTAATTTGATTTATTTAAGTTATTTTATTTCATTTATGCATTTGGCACACTCTTTTATCCAAAGCAACTTACAGTGCATTCAAACTATATATTTCATTAGTACATGGCATGCATTCCACTGGTATTAAACCCTGTGTTGAAAGCACCGTGCTCTACCAGTTCTGCTACATATAGCAAATAGCAAACATATGAACCCAATGAACTTAAATTGCAAGTGTTTTGGTTTTCTGAATTCTGGTCTTAATGCACAAAAGCTTTTTATCTTTTTCTGCTAAACATTGTTAGCCATTTATCTTTTTTATATACAATACATTTCTCATGATAACTAAAGTGGTAATACTTTAAAATGGTTAATTGTTTACGTTAATGAATACAGGTATCATAAACTAACATAAAACAATTTATTTCTACAGAATTTATTCATCTTGGTTAGTGCTGGTCTTTAAAAATTAGGGCTGTCAGTCGATTTAAATTCTAAATCGAATTAATCACTTGATGTGCCGATTAATCACAATTAATCGCATATCAATATTTACTGAGAAAGGCCCCCAAATTAAGATAACTTAGAATATAATAATTACAATAATAATAAATGTAATATATAATATTATAATTAAGATCATTTAAATACATTACATCATATTAATACATATATTGTGGCAACAGACAAGTAAAGCATTTAAACAATATAAAAGTGGCTTTCTCTGTTTAATTGTTGGTACATGTGCTCACGTGTCAGATGGACACTTTTGGAGCATCTCACTTTGGTTGCGTCGCATCACACTAGTTTTTAGCACCTCTAGTCATGAGCACTGTATTTTTAGAAAGATATGTCAAGTTAAAAACATTTTTAAAACGTGTCTCGAAATCCCTGCATTCCGTTGTGTTCCTTCCAGCTGTTTTCGAGCTCATTTTCCTTAAGGTGTGCTTTTAGCCCTGTTGTACTCTACAAGTCGGAGGCATGATTCATTTTATAAAATTAATCGCACAAAATGAACACGGTAAGTCGACAGCCCTAATAAACATACAATTGTTCATTGTTAGTTCATGTTAGTTCATAATGCAATAACTAATGTTACAAATAGACAACTTTTAATTGTAAAATGTATCATTAAATGTTGAAATTAACGTTAACCAAGCTCAGTAATTGCTGAAAAAGTATTGCTTATTGTTAGTTCATGTTAACTAATAGTATACTTATTAATAGTTATCTAATTTTAATTAATAAAACCTTATTGTAAAGTCTTGCCACTAAAGCTTCACTAGTATTTATTATATACCTTAATTACCCACCTGCTAATTAAATGTATTCAATTGGAAAACTATAATATGAAAAACACTTTGTAAAGAAAAACAAACACAGTAACCTTAGGTCAAACTCAAAATGTTTTTTCAGATTTACAAGTCTATTAATTGATAACAGCTAATTAATGGAAATGGACAGATAAAATGGTGATTGTATAGACAGAGTAGTGTATTGACCATCCTCGTAGCCTAAAGCCTTTTCATGTGACCACACAGTGACCTGGATGACAACCTTGTCAAACATATAAAACCCAGCGGAAATATCCATTCGCTGAAGAACCAGGCACTGCCTCCGCACATGTCTCTAAGAAACATATTTAATATCGGGTTATTCTAACTTTGTACTCCCACAAATACAGATTAATGAACAGTCCAAAAGATGAGAGCTGTGAATAGGCTAACAAAGGTTTTCTGATGGATTGTAGAGCTGTATTCATAAAATTCAGATGAAGCAGAACCAATGTTCATTTGTCATAGTGTGTGCAGGTATTCTGTACTCCCATTCAGATGTAATGTACTAAACCCTCCTTACGCGCAGCTCACCTCGAATGTATTCACCGTTAAAATTATGACCTTTTTCTACGCTGATGAGCCTTAAAAGGCAGCCATCATGCAGACTGATCAGGTCTTGTGCTTGTGAAATGCCATTTGCAGCTAATGACTTCAGTCTGACAGAATGTGTGGGTTCCTCTGAAAGCTGCTTAAAGTGATTGTGTTAAGTATGTGTGCTCAGCGCTGCCTAGAGTAGTATGGATACTAGCCTCATAACATTACCCATAATGCATTTGAATTTGGATCCAAAATCTTTGAGATGCTGATTTTTTTCAACCTCTGTTTTTAGAGGTTGCTAAGTCAAGCATCACTATTACTACTGCTCAGTTAAGAGATATAAGCAAATCCCTCAACCTAAGTATTTAAGTTTGGTGTAACTCGTCCCGCACCATTTGTGCTACAGATATGAATGATTTTGGCAGATTGACAGGCAGGAATTTGGCCAATAGTTGCTGCAAGCCTCTTATAATTGACCAATTGGTGTGCGAGAAGGCAGGACTTACAAAAAGGGGCTATAGCAATGCAAATATGCATGCACACACAATGAAGTTTTAGATCAGATGCACATCATAATGCAACTAAAGCCGAATCCCAGACATTTTCGCAAATTTAGAAATCCCAGCCGGACGCTTTTTTAAGGTCCGAAAAAGAGGACGTATGGTCACCCTAACAAAGCAAAGCTCTGGCAATCACCCAGAGCAGCTTAGCAACTGTATTGCAAGTCAAAGGCAACCACCCAGAATACTATAGCAACCACTTAGCAACTCCCAAGAAACCACTCGAGAAAATGCATAGCCACAATATGGCAACCACCTAGAACACACTAGCATCCACATAGCAACATACTTAAAAACACAAAGAACACTTTAGCAACTCCAAGGCAACCACCCAGAACACTATCAAGCACCTAATAGCACCCTGGCAACCACTGACAACACCTTAGCATTGTGGCTGTAACTTTTGCTCAGACAAGCACCACTCACATTTTCTTCAGAAAATGTAAAAATCTAGTTTAGATTTTTACTCTCATAACAGAATGTACAGTTATGGTTATCAATGGGTAATTGAAATTGATCTACTGTCTGAGCTGTTTTGTTTTAAAGGGATTACTCACAATCTTAGCTTCAATCACCATTCACTTTCATTGTATGTAAAAAGGATGCAATGAAAGTGAATGGTGACTGAGGCTAACGTTCTGCTAACATTCTCCTTTTGTGTTCCAGAGAAGGTAGAAAGTCATGAATTTGGATGACATGAGGGTGAGTACATGATGACAGAATATTCATTTTTGGGTGAACGATCCGTTTAATTCTTTTCTTGATTGGATCTCACAGATATATCCACAGCAATGTATTTGAGATACTCTGAAAGAATGGTGCAGCCTGAAAGGAGCTCGAACGAAAATATATAGTATGTATTAAGTAGTGTCTTTTGTGCAGGAAATACTTTTATCGTCTGATCTTAATAACCCTGACCATCATTTAGGCCAAAGAAGTCCCTTTTAACTCTTCTCTTTTTTGCTCTAAAGGCGAGGCTCTAGCTTTAATTATGACATATTGATTTTGTAGTTAAGCCTTGTTTAGCTTAATGAAATCTTTTGTTGGCGCTAATTCTGTCTTCCATTGTCCCTTCCCTGAAGCGCTTTGATTTTCATCCTCACCTTTTTTTTTTTTTTTTTGTGCCGTTTGAAATATTTAATCTCTCTTTGGTCATCGTCAACGTCAATGGCTCCCTTAAAGCGGGCACTCTTGCTATTTATCTTCTGTTTCCGAAAGCTCGTGCATTGACTCCTCGCCGATCAATTTCCTAAATGATGTAATTATCTGCTAGTCTTTTTTGCACATTTAAAGTTGAGGGTTTATTTTAGATCAATCCAGACCACTTTGTGTGCAAATTGCACAATTGCATTGCCTTCAGATTTCTCACAAATCCAATTGGGATTAAGGCTGTTGCAGCTGAATGCTTAATGAGGGTTTTTTTTTTTCTAAGTCTCTCTCACTCTTTCTCCTTCTGCTGGATGGCAAATAGGTTGCCCTCTATTTGTTGGTTGGGAAATATGCTACAGTGGCTCTACCGTTAGGCCAAGAATAAGCTGTAGACATTGGAAACGGGGTGTTTATTTTCCAGTATCAATGATTTTGGTCATCTGACCAGACTGTATCGCATGGACTATTAGGCTATGTTATTGAGGAGTTTGGGTAATAATAAAAGATTTTAACACTTTTTGAAGAACGAAACATGCCGCTACTATGCTAAGGTGATGCGGGTGGTTGTTAGGGCTTTGCTATGAATTGATACAGTGTTCTGAGTGGCTTTTAAGACATTGCTATGCAATTGTTAGGGTGTTCTTGGTGGTTGCTTACTGGCTCAAGCCCACCGCCACCACTCCTTCAGTGTATATCAATGTAAATCCTCATAGTTAGGGGCCACTCAGACAGAACAGGTTCTTGCGCTCAAAAATATGGTGGCCCAAGGGTGCACAACCAAATTAGCAAAGCAAACAAATGCTGAAAACACAATGGAAATAAATGACAGCACAACGAACTTAAGCAACAACAACAAAATTAACAGAAAATAAATAATGTCCAGAAGTGCTTTGGATAATTTTCACTCTGGTCAATGCATACCTGGTTGAATTTCCACCAGATCTCATAAACATTTTACCATGTTAATCTATAAGCCAAAGGTATAAAATAATTTTATATTCAAAAAGACATTTCTAGTGCATATTTCAGTTTCTCACTATATAAATTCTCGAACATTTCTCTAAATTTTTCTAACATCAAAGACGTCCGTCCATAAAACAGATTTCCAAAGTGCAGATGGATGCATCCTGTGAACGGCCCCTTACAATCCCAAATTTAATACTAAGAGTTAGGGGTTTGTTCAAATGAGCAGTAGCCTTTGCAAACACCACCAACTAGCTTATATTAGCTTGATGCAAAGAGAATTACTCAAGAATGCATCTGTGCCTATGTTGGATGGTTAAAAACAAAAGAAAGAAAGTCTTGATGCTGCTTATGCTACAATTAAATGAATACAGCTATTGTATAATCAATAAACTCTACTGTGATCCATATATTGGGGTTTAGATGTAGTACCCTACAAACGGTCTCTTCCACCCCGTAGTCTCCAGTGAATGGCTTCTTTGCCTCTACTGCTCCGTCTTCTTTGGGCAGGGGGGCTGAACGCCGCGGTGGTCCCAGAGGGAGTGTCAGTCTGTGGCTTTGGTCTGGTTGAGCTCGGGCTGGTTGCGAAGGGGTGGGCAGTCTGGTGGAGGTTGGGGGGGGGGGGGTGTTAGAGTCTCCAGAGGGAAGAGGGGACTGCAGGCCACTAAATCAGTGCACGCTTGTCAACATCCTAGGGCTGCGGGAATTACTCAAGTGAAAATAACAAATGGCTGTCATTTTAGAGCCAAAAACCTGTGATTATAATTATCACATCCCCAGTGACCTTGCATAAACTTTAATCTCTCTCCAATGGAGCATTTAAATAGCCTGTATCTACTGGCAGGGGGAGCAAGCAGTGCTGGGCCACTGGAACACACGGGATCAGTGATTCACGAAAGAGCTATCGCACGGGCCCTCCGCTGCGTGAGGAATTGCACATGCTCCAGACAACCCATCTCTTTGTGTGCTTTTGTTGCCTATTTGGCACTCCTGTGTGTGTTTATGTATCTGCAGAAGTTTAATGGTGACAAACCAGGATAGAAACTGTGTTTTTATGTTTTTAGAATCATAAAGAAGTAGCCTAGACCTTAATAATATTGTATCTCAGTTGTTTTTCCTAGAAAGCAATGAGATTAATTGGAGAGCAAATGGAGACTTTTGCTAGAGTCTCCTACTTCACAGATGTTTCTCTTGAGTAAAAGACCCTTCTGGAATTGTGTCTCCTCTAGAGTTTCATATGAGATCTGAGCAATGTCTCAAATTATCCTCAGATACCAAAGTCTGCATTCAAAATTCAGAAATCTGAGCTAAAAAGAAGAATCCCTAATGGGATAACTCAATTGTTTCAACTAGACAGCAATGAGATTAAATGGAGATCAAATGGAGACTAATGCTTGAGTCTCCTAAGATTTTTCTCTTGAGAAAACGACGTGAAAATTCGTGTCTTCTCTAGAGCTTCAATTTAGATCTCAACAATGTCTCAGTTGCATAAGTCAAAAGTCAGCGATCTGTGACGCCAGCCAGGTCTCCTAAGCAACCAAATTGGCCCAGTTGCTAGGGAGGGTAGAGTAACCTCCTCGTGGTCGCTATAATGTGGTTCTCGCGCTCGGTGGGATGTGTGGTGAGTTGTGCGTGGATGCCGCGGAGAATAGCATGAAGCCTCCACATGCGCTATGTCTCCACGGTAATACGCACAACAAGCCACGTGATAAGATGCACGGATTAACGGTCTCAGACGCGGAGGCAACTGAGATTCGTCCTCTGCCACCCGGATTGAGGCGAGTCACTATGCCACCACAAGGACTTTGAGCGCATTGGGAATTGGGCATTCCAAATTTGGGAGAAAAGGTCAGCGAACTGAGCTGTAAAGAAGAATTCAAAATTAGAGCTCTTTTTTTGGGGGGGGGGGGTTTCCCTTTTCTCCCCAATTTGGCATGCCCAATTCCACGTGCCCCACCGAGAATGAGAACCACATTATAGCGACCACGAGAAGGTTAACTCAATGTGACTCTACCCACCCTAGCAATCAGGCCAATTGGTTGCTTAGGAAGCCTGAATGGAGTCACTCAGCACACCCTGGATTCTCTTAATTTTTTTCATCTAGACAGCAATGAGATTAATTGTAGAGCAAATGGAGTCTCCTACTTCTCAGATGTTACTCTTGGGAAAAAGACCCCTCTAAAGTTCTCCTCTAGTGTTTCAAGAGAGACCCAATTGAAATCCCAATTGAGATCTCTTGTAGATCTCTTTAATATTTCAATTGTTTCTCCTAGACAGCAATGAGATTAAATGGAGAGCTAATGAGGACTTTTGCTTGAGTCTCCTACTGCTCAGATGGCTCTCTTGAGAAAAAGATGTGAAAAGTCGTATCTCCTCTTGAGCTCCTGATGAGATATCATCAATGTCCCAGAGATCTGAGCTGAAAAGAAAAATTCCAGATGAGTTCTCTTTAATATCTCAATATTTTTCCTGAATAAAATACCCTAGTAATCTCCTCTAGAATTTCAAAGGAGAGCTCAACAATGAGCATGTTTACATGCACTTCTTACACCGATTATGTTTAATAGGCCGACAACGCATGTGGTCACATTAAACGCAATAAACGACGTTCCTTTATCGGTGTAAGGTCATAAATGCCGTAAGAATAAACTGATTGACAAAAGGTAGATTTTGACCATATTGCCGATTTCGCGTGACATGTAAACATCTTAACCGCCGTTCTTACTGGCTCATCCAATGTGAGCACG
The DNA here is from genome assembly GCF_019703515.2 of Myxocyprinus asiaticus. NCBI lineage: Eukaryota > Metazoa > Chordata > Actinopteri > Cypriniformes > Catostomidae > Myxocyprinus > Myxocyprinus asiaticus. The sequence continues at coordinate 40,214,598 of NC_059370.1, read as the reverse complement.
TGTTGAGCGCATGCCACTTCACGCTTTTACGTCAAAAGCAAAGAATAATGCGATTATTTCAAATGCCATGTAAACATGGATTTCTTGCTTTGTCAGATTTTTTTTTAAATAAGATGATTTTAGAGAGTAATTGCCATTTTGGTGTGCATGTAAACATGCTCAGTGTCTCAAGCAATGCTTAAATCTGCAAAGAGACCAAAGACTCCAATCAAAGTGAAAGATTTCATTATGAACCCAAACATTTTCCATCAAATTGTCCAAAGACCAAATGATCTGAGCTATGCTGTCCACATTAATGTTATAGCTCTATGCTTACTATATGTTAACAATTGTCTAATTTGTCTTTTTTATATGAATACAGTATCTGAGACAAAGTTGATGCTTAGACAAAACATAACTGAGAACTTTCTTTAGACTACTGAGCTATGAAAGAGCAATTTCAGAGCAATAACAATTTCTCATCTTTTAATTTTTTTTTTTTTTTTTACTAATTTTTAATTTAATTAATAATTAAAATACTTCAATAATCTTGGAGTATTCTGGCACAATAGATGCTTTGTACATATGTAAATTTTTATAAACAGCTTTTATTTAATGTTTTAAAGGGATATAATCATGCATTCTACCAAAGGATATTGTATTTACCTTATGTTATATATACATACCCTTATGTGCATTATTATAAATTAGTTCCTGTCCTCTGCAGCACTTTTACATCAGGCAGTGACCCAGTGAAAAATCTCAGTGCGATGAATGTGAAAATGTGAATCTTTCTAGTGTGGCAATGAGCTAATGAGTGTGTGCTTCAGTAGTGTGGCCCTTCACATCTCAGCAGGGTCCCGGTGTGACGGCCTAATTGATAGGAATTCCCTCTATTCCGGGCAGGCATCATTATTGCATGATTACCTCTGATTACAGCACACTAACGACTCTGAGGAGTATCAGGCATGGCGAAGGCTGGCACCGACCTTACAGTGAACAACAAGATTTTATTTTCAATTACTGGAATCATGAAATACTTCATCAGCAGCTTAGGGATGATTTTGTAAAATAATAAAATACTTTTTTATTTACTGATTTATATTTAGGAACTTGCATTTTGCAAATGCAAAATGGCATTTTGGGGGGTTGATCAAGTAGAGATGTTATGGCATTACTGGTCTTATGTAGCCAGAATTTTGACTATCGGCATAAAGTCTGGTCCATTTTGCAGCCTATCCTGGAAGAGGCTGTTTGATAGACATGTAACGCAACCAACCACAGTTTGTTTTATTTTTATGTGCTGTTTAGGGGCGGGTTAATTGGAAATATTTAATAAAGCAGCGTGAAAAAACTCATTCAGATAACAGCTGTGTTGGTCTGCGATTGGCTGTACAGAAAAAACATAATTCAACAAATTGAATTCATAATTCAATTTTTCTCAAGGATATTTAGGGTGCTTTCACACTTGGTTTGATTGCTTAGCCCGAACTCAAGTTCTTTTCCTCCCCCAGCCCCTGCTGGTCTCTGTTCACATCATATTATTTGGGTCCAAACCACAGTCTGATTGTGTCATCAACATGAGTAGAAGCGGCAGCTGTTTAAGACCGCAACTAAGTAACAACTCAAGTAGATAAGTGTTATTAAAGTATTCGTCTCTTTGGATTTACCACCAAAACTTGCACAGAATGACACATATGTTTGTCTGCCAAAGTCATTGAATGTTCAGTGATGTGAAGAATGTTAGCGTTGTCTGCCGTGAGCCAGCAGTTCCGTATAAACAGATGTGAAGAATGTGAGGTTCTCTTTGAAGGCGATTTAATTGGAGACAAGCAGGTATGAGAAATGCATTATACCACAATAATTGCAATCGGGAGCCTTTAAAGACAAGAATTCTTTGTCATCACAAGAGGTTCACTTCTGCGATTTGGTAAGATTGCATTTATATCAGCAGCGAACTGTACCAGAGTTCTCATAAACCGTACCCCAGACCACCTTTTCAAGTGGACTCGGGTGTGGTTCAAAACAGCTTTTCTCGGGTGTGGTGGAAAACAGCAATTTTTTCATCATCCAAACGAGCCAAACATTGACGTCATTCAAATGCGGTTGCCCACCAAAAGTGCTAGTGTGAAAGCACCCTTCGTTCACTTGTTACTTATTGCTACAAACAACCTGGAAATCTTCAAATCCAGCAATTAGTTTTTCTTTAAATGTGCTTATTGTTGAAACCCAGTGCCATGTAAACATGACTTTGTTTCAATGCAGCTGGTGAAAACATTTGTACCCTGACACAAGGAAATTGCACAAAGCCAGCCAATCAGATTACAGCTTGGCAGATCAAGAAAGTGTTTGCTATTTATTTGCAATATACATTAGACTATGTCATTGCCACTTATGCTTAGTTTTTTTTATTACTAGCAACAGCTTTAATGTCTGCTTAGTTGCTATATGTTTAATAAGCACTTTCAGCGTTGGCTTTGTTTTCATTGCTCAATCATTACATACAGTAAAAAGATGACATGTGATTTGGCAGTTTGCCTCAGGGTTGTCTGGCAGCTGTGAAAAGCCTCACTATATAGTAAAATATATCTTCAGTAACTCTTGAACAAGTGTGGGATTGCACCTTTATTATGTTTACTTAGCAAACTGTACTCATAGAGCTCAAAACTCCTTTAATTGGCAAGAACATGTGAAATTTCCATCAAATCCAAACATTTAGTAAGTCCTTTTACGCCAGTCTATCACAGTCAAATATCTGAGTGAAGTGTCATGGCATTGATAGGTTCCACTAGAGGGCACCAGACTGTAATGCAATGTTGAACTGTAAACAGATTTCATATCAGTTCAGATGTCCATATGAGCCACACAGTATTTTTAATATGGATGAACTTCAGCCCACATGTCTCAATTACATCTGAAACTAAATGCAGGTTCTGCTGGTAATATATAGATTTTATATAATTTGGGCTAGATAGATAGATAAACTCGTAGCTATAATGCTAGCATGTTGTGGGTGGTCGACAGGGCATTGCTATATGGTTGCTGGGGTGTTCTGTGTAGTTGCTAGGGCATTGCTAGGTGTTCTGGGTGGTTCCTAGGTGGTTGATGCTGGCCCAAGTCAAAATAGCCCATCCTCAAGTCTCTATGATATTCTGAGCTCTAGATACTGTTTGCGTCGGGTACCTCCTTTAATGTAAGTCTTTGGGATTTTTCATGTACGTAGCACAAACTGTGGAGGACAAGCTATTCAAAGTTTAATAAATAGGCTTTGTGATGTGAACAAATCCTTAACCCTAAGTATGAGCAATAGTAATATACATGCATGCCTTAACAAACACCACTAAATATTGCTTTGATTGTTTGTTTAGGTTCAGTATTTCTCCTGCTTGGCTCACAGTCTGTTCTCCAGCTCTCGTCTTCGGTAGGGAGGCTGCAGGGGTCAGTTGGCCCTAGGTGATTTTGTCCCCTGGTGGCTCCTGAGACAACAACTTGGTATGTGTTAATCTCACCCTCACCCTGACTCCTGCAATACCATTTTAAGAACACCATGTAATACATTCTGATATCACCTTTGATCGCCTCAATATAAAAGTTGCTACAATGGTATTAATTTAGCTACATATGGCATTCTTTGACCTGTTCAGATATTAGATAAAAATGTACACACTTGTGGTTATTGCATGGAAACCTACAGCACATAGCAGTGTGCTCGTTGCATACTGGGCTGGCTATAGATGTTTAAAGCCACAGACACCATATGATATTTCACATTATTATTACTCTGATTACTCAGCGCTGAAGCCATTTTTGCAGTTATGGGCAGTAGTGTTGCTACTGCTTCTAAATTAAATAGCTTTTCAGTAGCGAAGCTATATTTTTTTTACTAGGTAGCAGCGTAGCGTTTAGAAAAGCTACATCTCTACATCATCATGCCTCGCACCCGGTGATTAATAATAGTAGTTTTGAATATAATAATATATAATAACTTTAGTTCAGAACTAAAGATGTCCGATCACAAATGAATCACTCATTTAAGTTGGTTCTTTACAATTAATTGGTCACACGTGATAGGAAAGTGGTCTGAATCGGTTCGCGATTCAATCTGAATGACTCAGAAAGCTTGCGCGTGTGCTGCTGAATCATTTGGTGCACGCTCTCACTTGCCAGTAAGCTCACGGGAGTATTTTATAACATGGAAAATAAAGATAACGCTGGTTGCAGTGGATCTACAATCAATGGAAACGAAACCTGCAAATGCGTCCTATCGTTTGCCAGTAATGAAGAAGGTCTTTATAAACTTCAACACGTTTGCAGCTTGTAAGTGACCTCTGCAGGTAAATAAATTTTCCAACCAAAAGAGTATCAAAACACTTATTAGCCTACATGAAAACACATAAAAAAGTACCATTACATTACCATGTTTTTTGGACATGTACCATTACCTGGTGAAAACTGGTTAACTACGTTAATACAATGGTATATGAATGTGGTAATATAGCGAAGTACCATGGTATTTTTTTTATTACCTTGAAGCACCATATAAATACATTCTAATTACCATGGTATTAACAAGGTATTCTTTTAAGTACTTTGAAGCACCATGCAACTACAGAATGGTGCATAAATAGTTGTATATCAAGGTACCAAAGTACAGGTGCATCTCAATAAATTCGAATGTCGTGGAAAAGTTCATTTATTTCAGTAATTCAACTCAAATTGTGAAACTCGTGTATTAAATAAATTCAATGCACACAGACTGAAGTAGTTTAAGTCTTTGGTTTTTTTAATTGTGATGATTTTGGCTCACATTTAACAAAAACCCACCAATTCACTATCTCAACAAATTAGAATACATCATAAGACCAATAAAAAAACATTTTTAGTGAATTGTTGGCCTTCTGGAAAGTATGTTCATTTACTGTATATGTACTCAATACTTGGTAGGGGCCCCTTTTGCTTTAATTACAGCCTCAATTCGGCGTGGCATGGAGGTGATCAGTTTGTGGCACAGCAGAGGTGGTATGGAAGCACAGGTTTCTTTGACAGTGGCCTTCAGCTCATCTGCATTTTTTGGTCTCTTTTTTCTCATTTTCCTCTTGACAATACACCATAGATTGCTTTTGGTGCTTTTGGCAGTGTGGGCAGGTGCCAAATCCTGCTGGAAAATGAAATCAGCATCTTTCAGCAGAAGGAAGCATGAAGTGCTCCAAAATTTCTTGGTAAACGGGTGCAGTGACTTTGGTTTTCAAAAAACACAATGGACCAACACCAGCAGATGACATTGCACCCCAAATCATCACAGACTGTGGAAACTTAACACTGGACTTCAAGCAACTTGGGCTATGAGCTTCTCCACCCTTCCTCCAGACTCTAGGACCTTGGTTTCCAAATGAAATACAAAACTTGCTCTCATCTGAAAAGAGGACTTTGGACCACTGGGCAACAGTCCAGTTCTTCTTCTCCTTAGCCCGGGTAAGACGCCTCTGACGTTGTCTGTGGTTCAGGAGTGGCTTAACAAGAGGAATACGACAACTGTAGCCAAATTCCTTGACATGTCTGTGTGTGGTGGCTCTTGATGCCTTGACCCCAGCCTCAGTCCATTCCTTGTGAAGTTCACCCAAATTCTTGAATCGATTTTGCTTGACAATCATAAGGCTGCGGTTCTCTCGGTTGGTTGTGCATCTTTTTCTTCCACACTTTTTCCTTCCACTCAACTTTCTGTTAACATGCTTGGATACAGCACTCTGTGAACAGCCAGCTTCTTTGGCAATGAATGTTTGTGGCTTACCCTCCTTGTGAAGGGTGTCAATGATTGTCTTCTGGACAACTGTCAGATCAGCAGTCTTCCCCATGATTGTGTAGCCTAGTGAACCAAACTGAGAGACCATTTTGAAGGCTCAGGAAAACTTTGCAGGTGTTTTGAGTTGATTAGCTGATTGGCATGTCACCATATTCTAATTTTTTGAGATAGTGAATTGGTGGGTTTTTGTTAAATGTGAGCCAAAATCATCACAATTAAAAGAACCAAAGACTTAAACTACTTCAGTCTGTGTGCACTGATTTTATTTAGTACACGAGTTTCACAATTTGAGTTGAATTACTGAAATAAATGAACTTTTCCACGACATTCTAATTTATTGAGATGCACCTGTATTACCATCTGATACCATCAGAAATCACATTGTTATTGCCCAGATGTGCTCACACACACACACACACACACACACACACACACACGTTGGTGCGGCTATCCTTATGAGGACTCTCCATAGACATAATGATTTTTATACGGTATGAAGTATAGATTCTATCCCCTAACCCTAACCCTACACCTAAACCTAACCCTCACAAAAAACTTTCTGCATTTTTATATTTTCAAAAAATGATGTCTTTTAGGTGCTATGTCTACGACAGTATGCTCCGTGCATCTGCGGTTGAAAATAAATGAAGTAGATTAAATGAAGCAAGCTACTTTTTGCATGTAGCTTGTAGTGTAACTTGCAAGTGAAGCTTTTAGCTTAGCTTGTCTCATTTTTCTGTTGAGTAGTTGGTAGCTTAGCTAGCTAAATTTTTTGAGTAGCTTGCCCAATACATATGCATTTTTGTTGCTTGTGTGATGTGTCAACTGATTATCCACGTATATCCACTTAATCCCCAATCAGAAAATGATAATCTATTCTGCGAACTGTGTTGATTCAAATTTAGAAATTCATTGTTTATAATGGGAGTGATTTAGTTTTGATGCTTGTATGTGGTAAAAATGCAGTGTACACTTTTGATTGTTTACAGATAGCAATTAATGTTGCAACTGAGCACATTATTAAAGAATTCGAATGATGTGTGTCACATTCCTTCATATAATGCCAATTCTTAAGTGGCTTCGAATGTGGCTTATCCAATCACATTTATAATGTATAATTGTTTGTTAATTAGTGTTTCAGGTCTTTTGTTGTAATTCAAGTGTTACATATTGTGAAGCTGTTTTGCACGGATACCAGGCTTAATATTCTTTTGTAATGAATATTTTATGTTTTGGTTTGTGTCCATAAAGTTCAAAATAAAAAAGGATCAGATGAATACACCTTTAATTTGTAAATATTTAACCCTTCGACCTGCACCGCCCATTTTTGAGCACAAGCTGAAAATGTCATATAGAGAAATGGCTGTAGCTCTTGAACCCTTTGGTCTGCATGCAAACACCTGGTCTCTTTTTATTTCACTGGATTAAAAAAACAAAACAATTTATTTGGTTAAATTACTTTAAAATCATGAAAAGTATATCATGATTTATATAGTTAACATTATATAAAATTCTCATTAATATAGTGCAGTGCAGCCATTGAGGCTAAACTGATTCTGTTTGTTTCCACTGAGCTTTCCAAAGTTGAGACATTTTACATTTAGGTTGTTCTGAAAGTGCTGTGTTTTTTATGTTTTTTTTAAACTATCTGTATGTGTGTGTTGTCTGAAGGCCCAGGTCAGAGTGTGTGAGTTTATATAAATGTATTGCATGTGCATGGCACCATTTCAGAGGTCTCTTACGTGACAGCGAGCGTGGAGGAGTCAGGGTCAAGTGATTTGGCCCCGGGTCAATTGACTGCAGCTCCTCTAACTTCCAGCCATTAGCTGTAGTCCCCTGGCAGCACAGACCCTCCGCTCTGATGAGATTTAGCTGGACTCATTCCTAATGTGATATGAAGACCCTAAAATTTGTTTGTTATGAAAGCTCTTCCTATAAAGTCAATTTATTATCACACTGAACAGGTCTGTTTGGGGCCTTAGATTGAGTCTGTTGTTCTCCTGTATGGATTTTCTCTCATGTTGGGTTTTCTCTGTAGAGTCACAATCAGACTCAGTAATTGAACACAAGGATCGGTATTCATCCATTTCTTGGTTTCAGTGACATTTATTCACAGAGAATGAGTTAATTATGATATGGAAAAGCAGTAGTTGTGGCCTAGTGATAACAGACCCTTTGATTCAGCATTTTATACATAGAAACATTTAGTCAACACATACAGTTAAGCATTTAAATAATATTTTCGCCATTAAATTGTTTCTAAATTCTAGTCAGCCTATATTGCATGCACATATATTCTGTATTTTTACTGAAAACATAAAAAAGTTAACATTTTTACTGTACAGTTGTATGCAGTATGTCAACATTTGTTAACACAATATTTAACATGAACAATATTTACATAATACTTACAATGCAGCAATTTGTAACATTTGTTAATGCAATATGAACTATATGAGTACATTTATAAATTAACACTAAGCAAGTTTAATAAAGGCAGAGGCTATTTGCACCAAGTGTAGTAGCATCACTGCAGCATTTTTATTGTGTTTATTTGGAGTCCCACAGACACCCTACACCAACCCTTACCTGTAACCCTACCTTACAAAACTAATCATGGTTTTTCTACAGTAACCATAGTATCACCATGGTATTTTTCTAATAAAATCATAGAAACCACAAAATTAAACATGGTTACTATTAACTACTATTAACAACATGTTACTATAGTAACACCATGGTTAGTACATCAGAACTATATAGTTTCCACCTAAACACATGCTTACTACAATATTACTACACGAAAACCATGGTTAATTTTATCCGAATCAAATCCTTCTCTCAACTCCCCGACCTTTACTGTGACAAAATCACTGCAAGGAATCTCTTTTATTTATTAGCATAAGTAGTATTATAGGAAATATTAAGAGTAGAGACATGGGAAAAAGTCTGTGAATGGGTGGGATTCGAACCGGGATCTCCAGCATGACAACACACACACACACACACACACACACACACACACACACACACACACACACACACACACACACACACACACACACACACACACACACACACACACACACACACACACACACACACACACACACACACACACACACACACACACACACACACACACACACATACATACCATCATTACACCCAGAGCTACTACAGCTGCACATGGAGATGTAGTTTCTCATAAAATCCTGTGTTTCCACCAGACTATTGGAGCACAAATAGTCACTTAGTTATCCAATCTCTTAATCCACTAAATGTCTAACCCATTAATCAGTTTAATGTCTCTGCTCCATCGCGAAAAATTCAAATATGCCTGCCTTCATTTGATCAGCAGTTGACCCCAAATAAATCTGTCACGGCTGTCTTGAGTTTGGTCTGAGCAGTGGTTGGCGGAGTTAGTGTAAATAGCCACTCCGTTTAATAAACGAAAGGCAGGTATAATTGACCCTTCGCTAAGCCCCACCTTAAAAGAGCTTCTGACCAATCCTGTCTTAGTAATTGTTGACCCGCTGCCATTACTCTAAGACAGCCAATGGAAGTCATGTGTGTTTGAGTACTTTTAAGTGGGATTTTAAATAAAAAAAATTAAAACACGTTGTTGCCGGGTCATTTGTAATAGTGACACGAGTTACCCAGAGAGGATACCTGCAGTGTTTTTCTTTCTTTAAAAATAAATAAATCTTTAAATAAATCTAGAGAAGAGCATGTTCTGGATTAAACTGTGTCAGCCCTCATTCCCAAATGAACATATAACATCTGCAACGACACCTACATTTGCTCCAAGGTAAATTAAAGCTAATAACTGAACGTTCATTCATTTATGTATTGATTCAAGTCATAGTAAAAGCAAGGGTAAATAAACAGTTCACAACATGAAAATCAGTGTGTTATGAGACGTTATAAACAGCTCTGTTCACTTACGCTAATGTTATTAGACGTGTAATTGCTATTAAATGAAGTTTTTCTCTTTTCAAGTGACAGTAATAATCGTTTGGCTTGATTCTGATTCACGGTCTCCACAGTTTTTAGTCAAATGACTGTGTAATTTAACAATTTCTTTTACAAATAACTTCAGATAAATATGCATTACAATGTCACTCTTCATACCAGCCCATGTAAAAATATTATCCATTCTGTTTATGAGAATATTTAGCCTAAAACTGCATCGTTCATGGCAATCTCCCATTCATTCCAAGTTCTGCACAGCTTGTCAGAGCGAGCGTCCGTAACCAAGATGGGGGTAGAGCTTAGCGAAGGGTCAATTTTTGTTCAGTTAGTTCATGAAACCTAATGCATTAACTAATGTTAACCTATAGAACCTTATAGTAAAGTTTTACCCTAAAATATGTTCTCTGCTACACAATGTGGTCAAGCAAAATATTTCTCTCACACACACACACAAATATATTGATTCAAATTTGCATATACACAAAGATAAAGGCACACACAAACACAGTACATAGCTATATTACGAATACATAAATCATAATATTTAAACAAAAGCTGAAGTTCATTTCCTCCTCTGAGCTGTTATCTGTGTTTGGTGGTACACGGGACGCTTTGGCCAAGTAATTTATTACTTTTGCTGAATGGATAATGGCAGACTCAGTCTATTAGTCCAAGCTTTATTAGAGCCCTGAAAGCTTTTTTTTTAACCAGCACTTTACCAAATTACCATCCATTTAACTATTTTGGTCAAAGACAAAATTAGACATTTACAGACATTGGCAACCACAGTCCTTGATGTTGGCACAAGTCAAATCTTTTGACCAAAAAATCTCAGTGTACATTATTTCAAGTATCTGTCGTGAAAGTGTTGTTGAAAACATGCAAACTCTCAAAACTGATTTCACAAATTAAGAGTTATAATGGTAAAGTACAACTTAAAGGGTTAGTTCACCCAAAAATGAAAATTCTCTCATCATTTACTCACCCTCATGATATCCCACATGTGTATGACTTTCTTTCTTCAGCAGAACACAAACAAAGATTTTTAAAAGAATTTCTCAGCTCTTTAGGTCCATACAATGTAAGTGAATGGATCAAACTAAAGACGCTTCTGGTGGTTAAATCCATGTCTTCTGAAGTGATATGATAGGTGTGGGTGAGAAACAGATCAATATTTAAGTCCTTTTTTACTATAAATTCTCCTGCTTGCTCAGTCAATTTCCACTTTACTTTCACTTTCTCATTCTTCTGTTTTTGGTGATTCACATTCTTCGTGCATATCACCCCCTAATGGGCAGGGAGAAGTTAAATATTGATCTGTTTCTCACCCACACCTATCAGATCATGTCTGCATCTCACGAGGGGTCTGGCGACAGCAGGGTTCGTTCAGCCTGAAAGACAGAGGTCATTGCAGGTCATCATCAGGACACAGAGTCCTCTTCTGACCGCTGACCACATCACTCCAGCAAAACTATCACAGTTCTCTCATGTTGACTTTCCAGTTTAGAAGCAGAACTAAAAGAAACCAGTCAAGCATGCTCTTTTTACAGCCATATCCAAGTAAATTTGCTGCAAGATTAAAGTTTCATTCCTGTGAAAAAGAAAAGCTATTACACGGCTCTTCTTTTGTTGGTAATATCAATGCGACATGCTCGCTAGAGGCCTTTAAGTTCTCAGTGTGGTGAAGAAATCCTTTTAAATGCAGATATGTAATTAATTCTTCATGTTTAGGGAATTAAACATATCTTAGAATGCAGAGGCCGGTGTGTAAGCACGGTAATTTTATTATGTGGCAGATAAAAGAATGCTATTGACCCCCACCTCCTCGCTACGCTGTATGCTAGCGCCATCACAAAAACATTCCACGGCACTACAAATTCATTTCAGACAGCGAAAATGCGAAGTCCATCCAAGGATAATAGAGAACAATCACAATCAGGGCCGCTTATTCTCCAGGGTACAGTCTGCAGTCAGCATAATGCGCCCATGCGGGCTCAGTGAACATAAAGCAGTTTTCAGAAACAAAGAGAGAGGAGCAAGAGTGCCTGCCAACACTTATACATCACAGACATATTATTAACCTTATGTGGCAAGGTGCTCCGTAAAGAGAAACGGATAGAGAGAGCGTTCCTGGCCTCCCACGAATAGTTGTGTCATTCACTCATGCAATATTCCAACTGCAGCCGTGTTATCAAAAGAACTGAGCTAAATTGAACGAGGGAGAACAATTAAATTACAATGTCTAATGCAGGTTTAGCTTGTGCATCGCTCTGACTCTTTTTTAAAATAATAATTAAAAAAATTAAATGGAACAGTAAACGTTTTTTCCCCAGCTGCTAGCTCTGGCTCTAATATGTTGTAATTGACTCGGCAATTTTCTAATTGTGATTGCCATTTTAATTTTACTCTTGACTGTGCAACTAACAGTGTATAATAATTAAAATAGATTGCATATGGTGTACCTGTATGATTCAGCCAGGCTTGAACTTGAACCATAAGTTAACTATTTAAAAATTAAGAGGCGGCAGTGTTCTTATTTCAAGCAGTGAGCAAACCTTTACTTGACCTAAAACTGCAGTTCATTTTCCATGGTTTTATAGACAACAATTCAAAATATCCAGCATGTCCAGTTTTCTGTTTTAGATATTCAGGGTGATCTTGTTCGTATTTGTTGGTTTTCATATGTACATTTCTGTACGTTTAGATAGACACTGATATACAATACATGATACATCGAAAAAGTAAACCCTTGGCAAATGTATTTTTTAGTCTAATCAAGTTATATGAATTTTAAATGTAAATCACTTTTCCAAATATCTAACATTTCCAATTTTCATATTCAAAGAAATCTCATTCAAACTTGTTAGTATTTGCATGTACATTTTGTACATTTGATTAGACACTGATTGAAACGCAAAACCCTTTTGTGTTTGTACAATATTTATAGATGTTACAAATATTATAATGTTACAAATCTTTTCAAATTTCAGGTCGGAACTGAAATTGCTGGAATATTTGCGAACTTTGTCCGAGAAAGATCTTTTTATTTTCAAATGTATTTACAGTATAATTGAAATCTACTGTGGTTAAGACTAATTGAATCATAATGAATTTGAAATACAAATCACTTTTCCAAAGATCCAACTTTTCTCATTTTCATATTCAAAGGGATCTCATTCGTACTGTATTTGTAAGTATTCGTATGTAAATTTTTGTGCATTTAGTTAGACACTGATAGACACTATATCTAAAACGTAAACCCTTTTGTGTATGTACAATATAAGATATGTTACATATGTTGCAAATCCTTAAAAATTCCAGCTTGGAACTAGAATTGGCGATACCTTGTTAACTGTGCGAAAATGACCATTTTAAAGCAAATTTATTTGGACAATACATCTAAAATGTAAATGGCAAATTTATTTATATTTGAAATCTAATTAAGACTAATAAAGCTGTATGAATTTTAAATACTAATCACTTTCCAAACATCCAACATTTCAAATTTTCATATTCTGGGTGATCTCATTCATATTTGTACGTTCATTTTTGAACGTTTGGTTGGACACTGATAGACACTACATCTAAAACTATGCAAACTTTGATTGAGAAAGATCTTTTTAATGGCATATTTATTTATTGAAATATATTTAAGACTAATAAAAGGACATTATTTGCACTCTTTGTATGACTGAATTTTATTATCATCAGAGTTCAGCAAGTGTGAAATATAAGTAAACACAGTCAACGTTACAAATGTTACACTAATTTGTGTTTCACTCGTTTACTAATTTGGTTCCAGCAAGTCTTTAGAAATCACACAGAACAGAATGAAGCTGTTACAATGTGAAATTACAATGTGAAATGTAACCGTGTTAAATAGATATGATGGCGTTAAAGATATATAATTAATCTAATTTATTGGAAATGCATTTAAATCCAATTAAATCGATTTGTAAACATTTGGACAGCTCTAAAGTTGTACATACATGAAAGCGTTTACACTTTAGAAGCTGTCCATACCTTGAAATTGTGCATATATGACTAGCTAAACATTTTATGTTCAAATACTTGTAAATACTATCACACACGATCACATTGAAATATTAGCTCTGTTGGCAATTTTACAACAATTCAACATTCGTTCTTAAAACCTGGAGTGCATTGTGTATCTTCCATTTCTATTAAAGCATTCCTTCCTAGGGGTTTTTCTCAACAGTGAATGCAGGTTTTGTTCAGGTCCCTGTGGGATGTGCGCCTCCGTAATGAAAAAGGTTCCTGCTCGGATTTTTAAGTGTTTGGACCAAGTGGGCTAGACACTTTCTAATTTAGAGGAAATTTGGTAAAATGGCTAGATTTGTTTTGTCCTCCGCTCGGCCTGAAGTGTCTTGTTGTGGTTTGTGTTTTCTGCCCTGGAGTGGAGAGAAATGTGGGTCGTTTCCAACCCAACTGTAGGAATTAGCTGATAGACATCAAGGCAGATAACTGAGACCTGCAGCATTAGGATGGGAAAGCACATTAATCTTTCCAAAATTAAAATCTGCGACATTTAGAATTGAGGCCACCACCATACGCCAGCCGCCCGACCGCCAGTTTTGATAAAACTGTTTAAGGAGAGAGGAGATTTAGATAAATTGCCCGTGGTGCTACTATAAGTGTGGTGGAACAGAGGAGGGGAGGGGAAGGGTCCCTGTTAACCAGGAACAAGTGGATTCGAGACGGCTGTTTACCAGGACCCTGGTGAGGTTGTCAAGACCACCAAACTGATAACCTGCTGTTATTGATGCCAGGGTGCAGAAAGCCAGTGCTATCTGCATGTGTTGCATACAGTGCAGAGTTTGTGAATGATGTAGGTGCATGCTTGCGGTTTAGAGGTGCATGGAGGATTCTTGGGTCTCTTGTTGGAGGTTGACACTTGTGTGGATGTTTCGGTGGCCTGTATGGCAAAGCAATATATTGCATCAATTCCTGTGAGGCCTGGAGAGTAAAGGCTATGAGAATTCCTCCCCTTTGAATGTTCCACAAGACTACAGAGCTCAGCCTGCAAGATCATGGAGAAAGCTGCGCTGCTTCCCGCTCCAGCAAACACATGAAGAGTGTATATGTCAGTCTGGCTAGCTGGTGGGTTTTTCAGGATTACAGATCTTTCATGCATTTACCTGCAACTAATATGCAGAGGTAAGGTGCTGCTGGGTCACCAGTGCTGGAATCATAATAAAATGATCAGACTGAAACTTGCACAATGAGGTTTTTCTGTTTAACTGTGACTGGGTGTTTATGCAGTGTTGCAATCTGGAACAGCCAACTTCCTATTTGGAAAAGTGCAACAGAACAATCCTTGAAGTCGGACTTCCAATTTGAAAACGATTTTGACCGAGTTGCGGGTATATACTTTCAAACAAATATGGCTGCACACAAAGCTAGTTACATGGTTGGGTGATTCTCATGAAACTTGTCAAAATGTCCTGGTCATATTTAACCCCATATCAATACACAAAATATGAAATGATGTTTTGCATAGAGAAAATGAAGCCTACATTTAGGATAAAAAGAATATTCCGGATTCAAAACAAATGAAGCTCAATCTACAGCATTTGTGGCATAATGTTGATTACCACAAAAAATTATTTCAACACTTCCATCCTTTTCTTAGAAAAAAAAAGCAAAAATCAAGGTTACAGTGAGGCACTTACAATGGAAGTGAATGGGGCCAATTTTTGGAGGTTTTAAAGGCAGAAATGTGAAACTTATAATTTTATAAAAACACTTACTGTACATTAATTCTTCTGTTAAAACTCACATAAACTGTAAAGTTGGCTAAATTGTAATTTTTGCAGTCATTTTAGGGTTTTAAGGTTTGTTGACATTACATCGTCATGGCAACTAAGTTGCAAAATTGGCTATAACTTTACACAGAAAAGGTTAGTAAGTGATTTTATCACACTAAAATCATGTTTACACACATATTGTGTATGTCTTGTGGCAATACTTTTGAAACAGTGAGTATTTTAACATTCAAAAATTGGCCCCCATTTAATTCCATTGTAATTGCCTCACTGGAACACAGATTTTTGCTTCTTTTTTTTTTTTAAGAAAAGGTGGGGCACGGGGGCCTGGGTAGCTCAGCGAGAATTGACTCTGACTACCACCCCTGGAGTCGTGAGTTCGAATCCAGGGTGTGCTGAGTGACTCCAGCCAGGTCTCCTAAGCAACCAAATTGGCCCAGTTGCTAGGGAGGGTAGAGTCACATGGAGTAACCTCCTCGTGGTCGCGATTAGTGGTTCTCGCTCTCAATGGGGTGCGTGGTAAGTTGTGCGTTGATCGCGGAGAGTAGCATGAGCCTCCATGTGCTATGAATCTCCGCAGTGTCATGCACAACAAGCCACGTGATAAGATGTGTGGATTGATTGTCTCAGAAGTGGAGGCAACTGAGACTTGTCCTCCGCCACCCAGATTGAGGCGAGTAACCGCGCCACCACGAGGACCTACTAAGTAGTGGGAATTGGGCATTCCAAATTGGGAGAAAAGGGGATAAAAAAGAAAAAAGAAAATTAATTTTTGCGGTAATCAATATTATGCCACAAATGCTGTCCATTGAGCTTAATTTGTATTGAACCCAGAATATTCCTTTAAACTTTTTGCATTGTGACTTTATTTTCACGACACTTACAGTAAGCATTTTAACCCCCAGTTTTCATTACCGTAATGTTTCCGGACAGTTTACATTCACTTGCTTTTGATGATGATTCTCATTACCATAACACATACATTTTTTTTACTGTATTATTTTAAAAAGATTTGTATTTTATTTTATAAAAATTAGTGAAAATACAAGGCAGTACCAAGGAAGTACTTCTATGATGCATAAATACTTTCACAATTTAAATGTAAATAAACATATATCTTTTTTTCACATTATTGAGTATATGAGAATATCTAATGACCATATTTATTTATTTATTGCATGGTAATAACAATTGCGGTGTAAAATGTGCATTACTGTGCTGAAAATAATGGCAGTAAAAGGCATCACTTTCTATTTGCAAAATATAATTTCTTAATTTGTTCTTTTGGTTTTGGAGTAAAAAAGGTCCAGGACATTTTCTAGACAAGTTTCAGGAATATCACTCGGTTAATTAATCACCCTCATGTCCTTTCAAACGTGTATGACTTTCTTTCATGAAGCAAAAAAAGATACTTTAGGCAAACAAAGCTGTCAGAAGAATTTGAATATAGTACACAATTCGTTTAGACTGCTTTTGGGCTATGGGAGTGTAAATCACCATCCACTTTCATTGTATGGAAAAGGACAGTTTAGAAATTCTGCCTAACGTCTCTTTTTGTGTAGAAAAAAAAAAGAAGGTGTGAGTCGGAATGATGTGAGGGAAAGTAAATGATGACAAAATTGTCATTTTTGAGAGAACTATTTCTTTAAGCCAATAAAATGCATGAATGTGTCAAAGTTCCTACATCATGATAATTAAACCTTTTTAGCAAACGTTTGCAAAGACAGGTAAAACATGGTAAATGTTCTTCTTTGTCGAGAATGCAAAACAAATGCTAGTATTTCCGTTTCTTTGCAAGTCATCTTCCGAGCATCGATCAGCAAAGCATCTTTATGGTTGGAGTCAGAAGTCGGAGATATCAAGTAGAAATATCCCACTTCCAACTTCGAATGGAACGCAGCATTAGTCTCAAAACACATGCTATCTAACTATCCTTGCTGAGAGGCAGAAAAATACACGGATGCTCTCTCTGACCACTCCCATGTAATCATAATCTCCCCAACAGATGGCCATGAAATTGACATTTAAGAATAACTGGACAATTGGAAAGTAATAAAATTCTGCAAGGTACATTTCAGCTGTACGGAGAGTAATATGGCCAAAATGGCCCATTTTCGGCTGCGTCTTTGTATGTGTGTGCGACTGGATGCGTGGGGTGGGTTAGGATGCCGATGGCAAAAACAGGCAGATTACCAGGCTCATGTCGGAAAGATAGAGCTACCAACCCAGCTGAGTGGCTTATCTCTAACAGCCAGCGCTGGTCTGGGACCTGTCTGACGATCCTCCGCACCTGTCCCGCAGCCCACCATTGACCAGCTCCCCTCTCCTCCAATACACAAGCAATTACTGACCCAAACAACTGTCAGGGACTATGATCAAATAATTTAGCCAGAGTGAGGGGACCTTAATTCAGGTCAATTTCACTCTGTTAGGCATGGTGGCTGAGGGAAACCAAGGGATGGCATTTCCAGCCTGTCAGGAGAAGGCTATTGCAGAATTTAAAGGTTACATACTCCTATCCTGAAATATTCTATTCCACGCAGAGCCAGAATTCCATCAGAACCAAAAGCCACGGAACCAGTTCTACATTATGTGTAATCTGTTGTATGAATGTTTAGGTGATAACTGAATAAGATGGTGGGGGTTTGGTATATGAAAATTACAGAGAGCTAAAATGAGTAAATATGAAGTAGTTACACTACAAAAACTCATTTTAATATTTCTTTTGTTGATAATCTCGTCTAACTAAACATTGATAGGGTCCAAAAGTCTGAGAGCACTAGTTTTGCATGATTTGAGAATGTCTCATAGAGTATCTTGTGTATTTCAATGGAAGCAAGGAAATCTGTCCTAAAATGGCCAATGTTACAAATCTGCTTATTTGATTAGTGACATAATATTGCAGAATCATAACAGAATGTTCCAGGTTCAATACAAGTTAAGCTCAATCGACAGCATTTGTGGCATAAAAAAATCGAGGTTACAGTGAGGCACTTACAATGGAAGTGATTGGGGCCAATTTATGGAAGGTTTAAAGGCAGAAATGTGATGCAGATAATTTTATAAAAGCAATTACATTAATTCTTCTGTTAAAACTCATGTATTATTTGAGCTGTAAAGTTGTTTAAATCATTGTTTTTGCATGATTACAGGGTTTATGGAGTTACATTGTCATGACAATGATGTTTAAAATTGGATATAAATTTACAGAGAAAAGGTTAGTACAATAAGTGATTTTATCACACTAAAACATGCTAACATGCATATTGTTTGCATTTTGTGGCTATACTTTTGAAACAGTGAGTATTTTAGTGTTTATGGATTGGCCCCATTCACTTCCATTGTAAGTGCCTCATGTAACACAGATTTGAGCTTTTTTGAAATAAAAGGAGGGACAAGTCGAAATTAAGTTTTGTGGTAATCGCTATTATGCCACAAATGCTGTCGATTAAGCTTAACTTGTGAAAGGAAGAAGAAAAACTTAAAGGAATATTTCAGGTTCAATATCCTACATCATAGCTGTTCTTTGTTTTAAATTTGTGAATCTCAGCTTTTCAGTGTGGTCTCAGACTTTTTAGACCCAGTCCCCGGTGAACTGCTATCGTAATTTTTACCCTCTAAACGAGCTTGCCATGCCATTGTTGATGCCCCATAAAAATTATTTCAGTTTCTGCAGGTGTTTAGAGTTGGCATGACAAAAATGAGCTTTGTCGAGATTCAACTAATCTTGCTCAGCCTTCTCCAAAGTACAATCTCATCTGCCATCTAACCTTGGTCCAGACCATTATCAGATCTGGATCTAATTGAACCTTCATGGAATAAACCTTGTCCAGCCACAGGGCACAGAAATCTTGATATACTCTATAAGAACTGTCCATGACATGGGGTCTCCAGCAACTAACTTTGTTCATTTACACACTTTACCACTTTATCGGCTGTCTATACTGGCCTTTGTTTGTAACTGTATTCAGTGAGCACTGTAAGAATTGAAAGAATTGTTTGTTTGATTTGTTTGAATTAATGTTGTGCTACAAAAGATATCTCAACAATTTTATAGGCTTTAAAGAAAAGAATAATTAAACATTTTTGATAGTAAACCATTTGGTAAGCCCTGGTTGATGGCTTTATCCTTCTTCTCCATCATGTGATTTGTCTTTAAATAGAAAAGACAAGGCCTGGAGCCTTTCGCGAGCTTATTATGGTAATAATTAGGAGACTGATTTTATCTCAGGCTGTACAATCACAGTGAGAGGCAATGGCTAAATAAACAGCCAAAGTCCTTGTGTCCCCAAGGGCTGTTCAGTGTAATTAAAATCAATAGGTTCTTCCTCTCAGGGCCTCTTTAACCCACCAAGCTAAGCCAAGGTTCTTTTATTGTTAAGCAGTTCCCATCCAGTTCTCACACCATGACATAGAGCGTTCTGATGGTCACATTTCCATGATGTTAAATTGATGTGTTTAGACTTAAAAAATGTTAATAATTTTGCGGATCCTTTTTGGCATCATAAGGGAGAGGCGAGAGAGCTTTATTATCCAGCATCCAGTTACACAGTAAAGATGGGCAAGGTTAGATCAACCTTGAGAAGGACTAGCTACCCTTGCAAAGATTTGCTGGAAACACTATTTTGTTATTATGCTGGCTTGACAAAAACCAACATACCAATATTCTATTGAAACTATTTAATTAAGATTATTCTTCTGACCTGTCAGCTGCTTAGCAGTGCCCTACTAACCACATAGATCACCCAAGCAACCACCCAGAACACTCTAGCAACCACCTAGAAACCACCCAAAACACCCTAGCAACCACCTAACAAAGGCATAGCAACCACATAGAGCACCTTAGCAAATGATAAGCAACCCCCTAGCAACCACCCAGAACAACCAACAACATTGTAGCAGCCACCAGCCATTTAGAACTCCTTAGCAAAACCCTAGCAACCACCTAGCAATGCCGCAGCAACCAAATACTGTAGAACACCTTTGCAACCACCTAGCAATGGACAAGCAATCGCACAGAACACCATAGTAACAACCAACAATGCCATAGCAACATCTTAGCAACTGTCTAGCAATGCCTTTGTTACCAACCAGAACATTTCATCAAATGTCTTTAGACAATAATTTGCCATCAGTTAGTGAAAACGCCAGCGAGCGATTTTTGTGGACTCCCTGGTTGACAAATGAGACATCAACAGTTGTATGAAGCTCAACGTGAGCTGTCCTTCCTGTTCGTGCTATGCACATCAGTCCTCTGATGCAGTTGTTGCACAGATGACAACATGGCATCCGTGCAATGCCAGATCCTCTAATAGCCCTCCGCCTGACAGACTCTGTCGTGATGAATCGCACAGCTCTTCCCTGCCTTTTCAGACTTAATTTTCTGAAGATTGCTTGCCCATTCAAGAGGAGAGAGACCTGATTCACACTCCTGTCCAGGAGCCCGGGGCCCTGATGAGATGTCACTATTGTTCAGCAGAGCCTTTGGCATGGAGGCTTAACGACTAGTGGCTGCTTTTAAGACATTGGCCTGAATTACTTGACTGGCAAAGCTAAATAGCAATTAGACAGCTCGCCCACCAAACGGAAATTAGAAATTTGCCAGTGGGCTTAAGATGGGACTGAGTTTTCCTGCGTGTGCAAACAGTTTCAGACCACCTACATGAGCCTATCAGAGCTGAAATGGCTTCATGGGTCTTTTTACCACTGTCTGAATGGTATTCCTCACCCCTAAATCCACTACGGAGCAGCTTTCTCTCTTGGAATCTCCTGTGGACACTCTGAATGTGTTTGGTGGTTAAATTGGATTGCCATAGGCATCATTTACTGTGGGGACCTTATTTATTTATTTATTTATTTATTTTCATGGACTAGGTTTGTTCCCACCACTTAATAAAATAGTTAGGGATGTTTTTAACATGCAGCAATCAACTCCTGTTTATCTGGATCCATTGTATTTTGTATGTGTGTGCTATAATATGTGGCAATCCAGCAGTGGAGATTTTTAATGTTTTAAGTGGTCGTTTCAGAATGTCACAGAAAGTTACAGCTCTCAGATGCGCTCTAAACGATTGTTTTTCCGCAACTCGCTATTCGTTCTAGTTTTGTTCACAAAAATGCAAACAAAAGTTTCCTTGCTCTTGTTATGCATCCACTGCCTTTTTGGTTCATTTAAAAAGAAAAAAGTAGTTTTTTAGGGACAGGTTAGAACCGGAAATACTTAGTAGGTAGTACGTACTCAAAATAAAAATGTTACTTCTAGACCAACAAGTCACACTTGTTTGCTGGTCAATGCATTTTTCTGATATTATGTGGCTTCTCACACATTTTGCGGCAGTTCCGAGGTGAAATGTCCACTGAGTGGCACTAAAAGTGAGTTAAATTGAATCCCAAACAGATGACAATATATAGTTAATGCTCGGGTTTTAAATCAATAAAACCGCTGCCCCTACCCTGAACCTTAAAGGTACAATATGTAATATATTTACTGTACTAAAGCATACAATTATCATAATATGCTATCAGAGATTTAGGAAACATGCTAAGTTTCACCGAAAACAATGCTACAGCCAGTATATTCTACTTTGAAATGTTCATTCCAGGCCGGAATTTCTGTTTGTGTTTTGGCCTGTGTGATCCCGCCCACTGCCCATTTTCCCAATAGTATTTTGACACCCCGGGTTGCCAGATTTGAAACAAGTTAGCGGGCAAACACACCGTGCTGCAGCCATGGAAGCCAGCAATACATCTAGCTAACATTGACAGAGTTATAAAAAAATCCACGTGAGCTGGTTTATAATTAGCAAACAATAAAAACATTGCAAATGTATACATTAGGTGATCAACTTACAGTGTAAGGCTCGTCGCTAGTCATTGTCAGTTTGCTCGTTCCTGTTGCGTGTCCTCATCCTGGCAACCCACGTGAGCTTCAAGTCTGGGGAGGAGGGGGCGGGGGAGACAACTCTCTCCAATATTTTGAATTTGGACTGCAGTACCCATTTTAAATGCTTGATGTCAATGTTACATATTGCTCCCTTAACCTAAACATAACCGATAGTGTCATAAAAGCACATTTGAGATTAAAAACGCAATTGCTGAAGCAAAATCGGCATTTTGTGGTGCTTTTGTGACACTTTTGGCTCTCGTGTTAACTCGCATGTGCTTCAGGACTCGTATCCTGGTCCATTGCATCACAAGTGCAACGCTCTATTAGTTGAGCTACTGGGCAATTGGTTTGTGTTTGAACAAGCTTTTAAATGTATTTGGATATGTAATGCAAATGTTGAAATGTATCGCATTGTGTGATTAAATCATGTGTTATGGTAAAATGTTTTGGAGTCATAATAGAGCATGGTGTGAGGAACAGAGTGTTTTACTCGAGATTTGTGTGAAAGTGAATAAAAGTCATTGTTATTGTAGCGTCTCTAGTGTTCATTTCACCAAGAAAGTGCCACGATACATACAACGAGCCACATAAAAGCAATTTCGCAAATATATAGGTATACTAACCTGCTTCTGTAAGACCAAGTTGATTTCTCCACTGACGTAAAAAATCTGACAGTAGCAGATATTCCTGTGTCTGCCACTGTCGGATTTTGTGTCAGTGGATAAATATACATTTTAATGGCAAAAAATTATAAAGTAAAATCAACTTAACATTGATTCAAGTGAGTAAATTTAACTTGCATGAACTTTTACTTACAATTTTAATGTACATGGTAATTAAATATATGTAATAATTTTAAATAAAACATTTCACATTTTAAACTTTCCTTATAAACAAACGATTAATCATGTACCACAAGATGTACGAATGCTTTTCACAGAGAATCTTCATGCATGCTACGTAGTCTATTAGACAACATCAACTTGCATTACAGGTGATAAAATCACAGTACAAAGATGCACGCGCTCACATCAACATTTGTTGCACAAAACACGATGTCTGTATAAACCAATAGGTTTTTATATATATTTCTATCATGAACAGGTAATTTTGAGTAAAAATAAACTTCTGACTCCACAAAACAACAGAAAGTTACCAATCGTAACAACAAAATAATAAAAAACTAATAAATAACTGTGTAAATAAACTTGCAAACAGTGAGGCAAGCTTATTAATTATTCAAGCCCAGCGCAAACTGGGAACAGCTTCGAAAAGTTAAGTAAAATTTACTTATTTTTTTTAGTTGTGAAATTTACTCAAATTGGTGAATAAATATGACAAAGTTTTCTACTAACTATTCTAACTCATCTAACACGATGACACATTTTCACAAAATTTTACTTAAAAGCTAGAGCATAAATTTTTTCATTTTTGAATTGAGTATAAATGTAGAATTTACTTAATATTTCCAAGTTCATACTTAAACTAGCATATTCAGTGTAGAAAGTCTTTATTTCTTTCAGTCTTTTCTGCTTCATTTACTTTTTCAGTGCTGTTGAAGTTATGAAATTAAATATCACTTCCTTGAAGCACTTGAATTGGTCAGCAAGAATCCTTAAATCACTGCATGAAACTAGGCTTTATGTCTAAAAAATAACATTGAAATGGTTGTTGAACTGATTTTTTTTTTTTTTTTTTTTTTGACAATTGTAAATGTGACATTATCCTTTACATTTCAGTTTTCATGTACAGTAAATACTCTACTACAGACCTGACCTTTGGGTCAATACTTCACATAGACTACTTATGAAAACAGTACATAATGAAGCATAATTTATAAGCATAAATTATGAGGTATTGCTAATGAATATTGAAAAACGAAGGTTTCGGTGTGCTTTTAAAAACATGATGCCAATGCCCATGTGACTTGCGCTGGAATATTTCAATCTACTTGCGCTAAGTATGGTGTTTCAACAAACTGACATGTTTTGTCATCTTGCATATCATAGTTTGTCTATCAAATGTTAGATTATGATAATCTCTCGCCTGTCCTCCACCTTCCGTATTATAGTAATCATGATTCCCTGACCACATGCAATTCTCATCTGATGCAGAGGTAATGTTTGATAAACAGATGCAATAAGAGCAGTTTAGCCAATCTTATTGACTGAGGATATCCTGTCACCGGCAATGAACTCTCATTCACTGAGATGAGAGATGGATATATTTGACTGTAGTTGGATCCATTTTATCCACTCACATTTGCATGAACATTATTTTGTTTACACTTTTTTATAGCAAAGGCTGTCAGTTTGTAACATTCTGCCTACCATCTTTTGTATTGCATGGAAGAAAGAAAGTCACTGGGTGTTTTGGGGTGAACTTTTACTTTAAAAGTACACATACTTTTTAGGGGGGCACTGTAAATGCTGTATAGCCTATTGATTATTACTTCAAGGAAACTTTGATACAGGAAAAGAGAACATTGTTGACTTTGTGTACACAAGCTCAGTGCTGTAGAACAAACGGCTATCAGACTCTCTGTTTCTTTTCTCACAGTGATGGTAGAGTGAAATGCAGCCTGAGAATGAATCAGATGGACAGAATGAAATCCTGCAGATCTGTTCCTCAGCTCTAATCCTCTTGTTCTCACTTATCTTGTGTGACAATGAGGCTTCCTTTCAGACTACAGAACTTTCCCATTGTTGTTTGTCTTCCAAAAGCAAATTTGTCTTGTCTAAGTGTCTTATACCTCCAAGACAAACCGTTTTCTACTGGCAGATACAGATTTTGTCAATGCTTGAATGTTGACTGTCAGGTAATCTCCACTTGATGTTGGAAGAATGCAGACTTCCCACAACAGATATCTGTGTGTCTTTCTTCAAATGCAGGGAAACTCCAAAAGTGATTACGCCAACAGATTAATAAGATAAAATCAATTTACATAAAACCCTCAAAGGTGCCAAAGGGCATTTCTTCCAGTCAGTTTTTGCAAAGAACACAAAGAAAAAAAAAAGAAAACAAAAAAAGAACATAAAACAAACTTGGAACCTCTTTGAACACACACTTAAAGGAATTGTTCACTGTATATGGGTATAGACCTTATTCACGCTAGCGCCATCCTTGATTTTTAATGGGAATGACAACAAGGCTGTGAGGGATAGACTTACAGTCTCTTCAATGGGCTGTACTGCAGTTAAAAGTGTTTTTGGATCGTTCCGTGGACAAAACATTGATAAAATATCTGTCCAAGAACATTCAGTGTACAAGAACTTGTTGTGGAAAATCAGATGTGATCTAGGAGCTTTATAGAGCTTTATACCATTTGTGCCATTGAAGAGATGGTAAGTCTATCCCTCACAGCCTCGTTGTCATTCCCATTAAAAATCAAAGATGGGGGGGCCTGGGTAGCTCAGTGGTAAAATACGCTGGCTACCACCACTGGAGTTCGCTAGCTCGCTAGTTCGAGACCAGCCAAGTCTCCTAAGCAGCCAAATTGGCCCAGTTGCTAGGGAGGGTAGTCACATGGGGTAACCTCCTCGTGGTTGCTATAATGTGGTTCGTTCTCGGTGGGGCACGTGGTGAATTGGCATGAAGCCTCCACACGCACTATGTCTCCATGGCAACACACTCAACAAGCCATGTGATAAGATGCGTGGGTTGACGGTCTCAGACGCGGAGGCAACTGGGATTCGTCCTCCACCTCCCGGACTGAGGAGATTCACTACGTGACCACGAGGACTTAAAAAGCACATTGGGATGGGGCCTGGGTAGCTCAGTGGTAAAATACGCTAGCTACCACCCCTGGAGTTCGCTAGTTTGCTAGTTCGAATCCCAGGGCGTGCTGAGTGACCCCAGCCAGGTCTCCTAAGCAACCAAATTGGCCCGGTTGCTAGGGAGGGTAGAGTCACATGGGGTAACCTCCTCGTGGTCGCTATAATGTGGTTTGTTCTCGGTGGGACGCATGGTGAATTGAGCGTGGTTGCCGCGGTGGATGGCGTGAAGCCTCCACACGTGCTATGTCTCCGTGGCAACGCGCACAACAAGCCACGTGATAAGATGCGCGGGTTGACTGTCTCAGATGCGGAGGTAACTGGGATTCGTCCTCTGCCATCCGGACTGAGGCGAATCACTATGCGACCACGAGGACTTAGAGCGCATTGGGAATTGGGCATTCCAAATTGGGAGAAAAATAAAATAAATCAAAGATGGCGCTAGCATGATATAGCATGGCCCATGATGATATAGCATGGCCTATAGACCAACTTTCTATTTAATATTATATAATAGGAAGTTTTTGTTGTTGTTTTTTTGTTTAAGCCTATGACTTGTAGTGTACTGTAGTTTTTAATGCTAAAACCATACTTCTGCTTAAGCTATATAATTAAAATAATTTCATTTTTTTTTTTTTTTTCTTTTTTGCTTTCCTACATGCTCTAATTCATACAAAACACACTAGACTACAGAAAAAAAGGCTGTGTTGAAACTATTGCAGCAGTACGTCCAAAGTGAAAATTCTAACCTGTTTACATGGGCGCCGAAAAAAACCCTGCACTGCTTCAACTCTGCTTCGACGTGCGGTGTGCAATGGGTGTTACCATAAAATTAAATCAACATCAATAAACCCATAATGTGTAAAACTAGGACTATATGCCCTTTTCCACTTACAGTCCTGATACTTTTCCCTCAGTAACTTTCTAGATAAGAACTCTTGCGAGGAACGGAACACCCAAGGTGATTTTCACTTGTTGCATTCGCATTCACAAAAGGAACCACTGTAGTGACGTCATCTAGTATTGACCATTTTTATTCTGATGTTATTTGCACATGCGTTTCAATAGCAACAACAAAATCAACAACACCGACAGAGGACGCCGGGATCTGAGCTACATTTTTGTTTGTTTAGGGCTGTTTTACACAAACTGTGGCTGCATCGGAAAACGTGGGCAGCTGTCTTATCAGTTAATGGTTTAAACAACAGTGTTTTTGGTTTTTGAACAGTTTAAAAGGCACCTCATTTCATCCTACCTTCATCCATCCTTATACAGCCTCCGAAGGCAACATTTACAAGTTTTCAGACGCAGCTTGTGTCTTCAGGTTACATTTTAAACTGGCGCGCGAGCTGACTTGTGCTGCCGCCAGAGAGATGAGGCGAGGCGGCGAAAGTGCGCTTTAACCACGGAGCACACACTGAACTCAGTGGACATTATGTTGAAAATGCACTATAAACCTATTTATCAACACATTCTTTTACAATAAAGGCTTTTATGACTCAGCATAAATTACTGTATTGAAATACTCATTGACTTAAAAAATACGTCTCAATGCAAGTTAACCACGCAGTAACAGATACACACGCAATACTTCCCTCATGTAAGATTAAATGATGGTTTAGTGTATAATAAAGTTCAATTACCCACTCTCGATAAACACCTGATTATTTATATCCGTCATCCCAGGAAAAAGTCAATGTAGTAATCTAGAAGGAGCCTGGGTAGCTCAGCAAGTATTGACGCTGACTACCAACCCTGGAGTCGCGAGTTCGAATCCAGGGTGTGCTGAGTGACTCCAGCCAGGTCTCCTAAGCAACTAAATTGGCCATGTTGCTAGGGAGGGTAGAGTCACATGGGGTAACCTCCTCATGGTCACGATTAAGTGGTCCTCGTTCTCAATGGGACGCGTGGTAATTTGTGCGTGGATCGCAGAGAGTAGCATGAGCCTCCATGCTGTGAGTTTCCGTGGTGTCATGCACAGCGAGCCACGTGATAAGATGTGCGGATTGACTGTCTCAGAAGTGGAGGCAACTGAGACTTATCCTCCACCACCCAGATTGAGGTGAGTAACCGCGCCACCACGAGGACCTAGTAAGTAGTGGGAATTGGGCATTCCAAATTGGGAGGATTTTTTTTTTTCTGTATTTTCTGTATAGTCACACAGTATAGATGCGATGAAAATTCAAATAGTGTCTCCCGATGAAGACACACACATGCACACAGATGTGAAATGGGCGATTTTCTTTGGATACTTTGTTAAATGTTATTTCCGTTAAGGGAATTGTAAAATTAGCGCAATCCTCTGAGTAGCAGGCTAGCAGCTAGTTTGTTTACTAACGGTGGCTGTGGAGCTCCTCTCCTTTCTAAATGCAGTTTTGAATTTCTTGGGCATTTTTGTCACTTTTGGAGTCATTTTTGCCCTGAGCTCCTCTTAAAGGAATATTCCGGGTTCAATACAAGTTAAGCTCAATCGACAGCATTTGTGGCGTAATATTGATTACCACAAAAATTAATTTCAACTCATCCCTCCTTTAAATAAAGCAAAAATCGAGGTTAAATTGAGCCAATTTTTGGATGGTTAAAAGTCAGAAATTTTATAAAAGCCTTAACATGAATTCTTCTGTTAAAACTTGTGCATTATTTGAGTTGTTTAAATCGTCATTTACCAGGATTACAGGGTTTACAGCATTACGTCATCAAGTCAATGAACTTAAAAAGTAAAACATAGTTTTTTTTGTTTTTTTTTAATTAGTAAGCCATTTTATCACACTAAACTCAAATTAACATGCATATTGCTTACGTCTTGTTGCTATTCTTTTGAAAGAGTGCGTATTTTAACGTTCATGTATTGGCCCCATTCACTTCCATCGTAAGTGCCTCACTGTAACTGTCTTTTTTTTTTTCATTATTATTTTTGCCGAAATCAACATTATGCCACAAATGCTGTTGATTGCGCTTACTGTAACTTGTATAAAACCCAGAATATTTCTTTAATTTCTGACCCTGTTCTAAACCCATTTTTTCAGTGGAACACAAAAATATAATTTTTGAAGAATCTCCACACAGCTCTTTTCCATTTAACAACAGCCAGTAGTTAATACAGGTGTCAAGCTCAAAAAAAAAAACAAAAAAAAAAAAAGCACCATAAAAGTAGTGCTGTATTAAAAGCCTTTTGAAGCAATTCTATAGATTTGTGGTTCTACAGATTTTGTTGGTGTAACCTAATGCATTCAGTTTGATTTAGTCACAATAATTGTGACGAATTATTAAACCTGTTCATTTAGATGTTACCACATGAATTACATTTTAAGTTTACCTGCCAAAACATATCCACAGTGTATGAACTACTGTTGTATAGAAAAGAGCTGCGTGAAGATTCTTCAAAAATTCTCCATTTGCATTCCACGGAAGCAAGAAAATCATACAGGTTTGGAATGACATGAGGTTTAGTAAATAATGACAGAATTACATTTTTGAGTGAACTATCCTTTAATTTGACCTGTGATTTTATTGCACTAGCTTTATGGTCAGCAGGTTTGAACCCTACAGTCATGGTGCAATTCACAATTCATGAGTCCACGTATAAGCTGGGAAGCATTTTTTCTTTTGGTGTAAATTGAATGGCAGTGGTGAGCATCTTAAAACAAAGCGTCCCCATTAGAAAGTGACAGGGAGAGCACAGCCACAGCAGTCACTCGCTCGCTTTGACAAAGTGTAGCCATTATGCAAGCGTGACAGTGATTCTATGAGGGCAATTTCTAAAAATTATTCCAACAATGTAACAAGTGAAATGTCACCACTCGCTAATTATGTTTATGCTAATTGTTAATTAGCCTCTCAATGAGCATTGTCTTAATTAACAATGGCCATAAAAATATGTGCAGGGCAGAAGAACAATAAATGAAATCCAGTAATTACCAACATGCAGTGATTAACAGATATATTGGGGTTTTACAGCTTTTGTTGTAATTTATTTTTATTTTCATTTTTGCTAATAATTTCTCTGTCTACTTAATATCCTATTAGGTTTCAAAAACTGAAGTTTATATGTAGCTTTTTTGATTGCAAATTTGAACACTTTAAAGCGTTCAAAACTCTTTATAATCCCATTATTTTTTTCGGTATGCAAAAGATTATAAGCCTCTCTTTACCATATATTTTGTTGACTGTATCCTATACCTAGTTGAAAATGCTTGATTATGCCACATGAATATTACATTAGGTAAAGAGCTCATAATATACCTTTTATCCAGTGGAGCTTCAATGCATAAGTATGATACAGATGTTAATTTTACACAGAGCTCCATTGAGGTTAATTGGGCTAGTGGACAACGGTTTAGTTCTGTACCTTTAACAGGACATTTATTTTCAACAAATCATTAAGTATGGAACTATTGGCCAATGCCATACGCTTTACATAAAGCCTGTATACTGTATATAATGCATTATAAAGGTATTCATAATTTGCATTTGCGTTGTAATTATAAAAACCCACAGGGTATATTTTGCGATAATGACTGGCTGCCTGTACATTATCTCTTATATAACTGTGGTTAGAATTCATACCATGATGATGAGGTTTATTATAAGGTATTATGAATGCATGTGTGCAGCCTGATCTCATGAAAATCTAGCGACATTTTTGCAAAAAGATATTACGTGGTTCCTTACACATATAACGGCAGTTCCGAGGTGAAATGTCCACTGAGTGGCGCTAAAAGCGAGTAACATTTTCTCCCAAACAGATGAGGTTTTGAAGGTTAATGCTTTGTCATTTTTTAAATCAACAAAACCTACCTCCCTACCCTAAACCTTAAACCTACAGTAAACCTAACCGATGGTGTCATAAAAAGCAAATGTGAAATGAAAAACGCAATTCCTGAAGCAACCGTGTCATTTTTTAACACTTTTGGCTTCCTTGTCAACTCGCATGCTCTTCAGGACTAGTACCCCGGTCCTTTGCATCGCAAGTGCAATGCTCCATCAGTTGAGCTACAGCGCAATTTTATGACACTCGAACAAGCTTGTAAATGTAGTTTTTCCTTGGAATGCAAATGTAACATTGATATGGATCGCATTACAAATCATGTGCAATAGTAAAAGTGTTTAGATGTGATAACACAGCATTGTGTGAGAAACAGGGTGAAAAGTAGTGTTTATGACCTGATATTCTGCCCTTTTACTTATGATTTGTTTAAAAGGGGATAAAAGTCATTGTTGTCATAGTGCCTCTAGTGTTTATTTCACAAGGAAACTGCCGCGATACATTCAGCGAACCACATTAAAATAATTTTGCAAAAATGTAGGTATAGTAAATGATTCAATGGGATCAGGTTGCAATGAACAGTTATTAGCCACAGGAGCCACTATTGTCTGACTATGAGAATGCTGTACAATTGCTTCCAAGTGGAACATCTTGTTTTAATTATCCATACTAAAAGCCATGGATAGAGCTATTCAGAGGCTTGATTGAATTTGACATGAACAAGGCAAGCGTTTGTGAATGAAGATTACTGCAGTGCAATACTAATGACTTTTCAAAAATATTAATTTCCATACTCTGGTTTTAACAGTCCATCTTCTGTATCTTTCTACAATATCAAGGAACCAAATGTTTGGTTCTGTATTTTGGTACACATTTTATTTACGGGTCTCTTAGAAGACCACAAGTTGTAGATCTAGTTTTAAAACGAAGCAGTCCATGTACGGCAAATGGCATTTTGTAGACAACAGTAAAGTGATACTTTACAGGTAGTATCACTCCAGCCAAATAAAAGGGGATTAATGGTACTTGCAGCTGGCAGGGACAATAAAAAAAGAAAACAATTATAAGGAGCCACCAAAGCTGTGAAGACAACTTATTTTTTGTTGTGTTTTCTTTTGCCATAGTCCAGATTTTATCCACTGGACCGAAACAAATTAAAATAAAATATATAAAATTTTAGCTCTATCTTTCTGTCTCTGATGACACACAGATATATCTAGTATTGGAGATGATGATAATCTGCCTCTTTAAGGTGAGACATTTTTGTAAATGTTTCACCTCTCCACACATGGCCAAAGATATCTACCATAGTACCACAGTATTTTTTTTTTTTTTTTGCTGAGAATTTCACAAAATGTGAATAGTGGACACATATATGCAGAAATTTGAATGTAATTTTTAACGTGGCTTGTTCGCGAGGGCATTCATATGAAATAAATAAGACCTCTTTCATTTCCTAGATGTCAAAAACATTAAATGGAGCCTTTTGCTTAAGTTTTCTGCTTCTAGTGAACTTTCAAAGCCTCAAATTGTTGTTCTCTCACCTCTCTACAATGTGCATTTTCAGTGGATTTACAGCCAGCATTCTGTCTGTGAATTTAGCTTATTGTATTCCTAGTTTCAATGCATTTAAACAACTCCTGTCTGCTGTG
Organism: Myxocyprinus asiaticus; assembly: GCF_019703515.2. NCBI lineage: Eukaryota > Metazoa > Chordata > Actinopteri > Cypriniformes > Catostomidae > Myxocyprinus > Myxocyprinus asiaticus. The sequence goes on along the minus strand of NC_059370.1, from coordinate 40,181,982 downwards.
ATGCACAATTTAGAGCTGGATCTGCAAGTGCAGCTAGAGATACTAGCCCATCCTTGCATAAATCCCCCGAAACAGTCTCTCGGCGTGGAGAAATAAGACGGCAGCAAAGGTAAGACAAATTCAAACTGTCATCAATACGTCCCCCCTTACCTCACTTCTCAGGGAATGTTTATCAGAGAGCCAAATGGCCGTATTGCATATTGACTGAGGCGCCATAACCTCAAGCTGACACAATAGCAGAGGCCTCTAACCTCAAAGCAGAACGACTGCCCTTAGAGCAGCTTTTTATTATCGCTTTGAAGTGTAGGTCCTGGATTTTTTATGCTGGTTGTGTCCTTTTGTCTGGCCTCAAGGGAGATGTCAGTGAATGCAGCTATTGGTTTAAAAACAAAGAGGAATGATATTATGCTAATTGGGTGAATCTCAAGAAAACATGTCCAGGTCATATTTCATCATATAGAAAAATAAATCAATTATATTTTGCAAAAAGGGAAAAGGAAGCCAATTTTTAAGGATCATTTAGATTTTAATTTAATTAATTTATTTATTTTGCATTGTGACGTTATTTTTATGACAACTGAGCGTTCAAATTCAAAACATGTATTACCGTTTGATAAGTCTAGATGTTTTAGGCCACGTCCACACTAATCCGTTTTCGTTTTAAAATGCATTGATTTAGCTACGCTTACGCCTCTCATCCACACTAGAATGACGTTCTCCTCCACCAAAAACAGAGTGTTTCGAAAACGCTATCTAGTACCGCATACTTTGCAAAACGATGATGTTAGAGAACTGAAAACAAATTAGTGTAGATGTGGCCTTATGAGGGGATATTTTTTTTAATTACTAGTATCTATAATGGTAATTCTCATTAGATTACTGTAACAGTCATTTTTACTGTAATTCTGTAATAAAAATTCTTTAATACAGTGAATTTTAATCGCCATAAATTAAAGGCAGAACAACAAATACACTGGTATTTTTTTACAGCATTTATTAATCTTGGTTAAAATGAATTTAAAAAAAAAAAAAACTACAAATGTTCATTGTTAATTGATGTAAGTTCATGAAGCATTAATCTTTCATTTCAAAAATGTATTATTATATTTTGAAATTAACATTAACCAAGATTGCAAAAGTGCAGCAAACTTTTTTTAGTTCATGTAAGTTCATGTTAACTTATGTTAACAAATACAAAATTATTTTAAAGTGTTACATGCTTTGAATAATATAAATTCTTTATATTTATAAATAACATAATTACATATACATTTTGCAATACAGTAATAACAAAGAGATTTCTTTCTTTTGATTTTGGGGTGAAATATGACCTTAGCAAATAATAAACCATACCAGATCATTTTACCATATAATGAAAGGTAAAATTATTCGCTTAACAAACAAATCAAATGCATTCATCACATATTTTTTATTTGATCAAATTAGATTTTTCTGTTTTCTCATCTCCATGTTTTCATTGAAGAACCTTTTGATGTTTATACCACTGAAAACTCCATAAATGCATTAAGTTGTAATGTATTTAAATCATCTACTGTGTGGTGTGTTGCTAGATTAAATACTGCAGGTTCGAAGAGAAGCATAACGCCCCCCTCTGGCACATTAGCATTTTGCATGGCAGCAACTGCTTTCTTTATAGTACACACTTTGGCTCCTTTGTAGTATTAATAAACAAGACATACAATTTGCTTTCAGAAAAAGAAGTATCGAAATTTCAGCGGTTATTTCTGGACACTTTAAACTGTCCATCAGAGCAATTTTATATCACACTAATGTAGATTTCAACCAAAACATTACATTTTCAGACGAAAAACATACATTAAGATGAAACAAGATGTCATGTAATTTTGAATTAAATCCAAAATGTTTCCTTTTGCTTAACAGCATAAATGCACCATAATTCATAACCGATCATTGTTATTTGCATGTTTTACTCATTCTTTTTCCTCTATTCTCCTCTTGTCTCTCCTCTCTCTCCCTCTACACTGTGTGTATATTTGTTCTGTTCACAAGCCCTTGGTGCTAAGATTGGAATCCTCCTTTCTCATTACCAGTCTTAATAGACTCCTTCGACCTCCCTTGCAGTCTCTGATATTATCTGATCCATAGAATTAATTAATTATAGCCCAAATATTATAGATTATTAAAAATAGCATAAGTAATAGTGTAATATCTCAAGCTGTCGAGTTTAATAGTCAACATTGTCTTGGCACCTCTTATCAGTGGGAGACACCCGGTCAGAATATTGATTTCTGGTCGTTTTAACCATCATCTGCTGTTGTGATGGAGAATTGTCAGCCTTTTACTACTCTGTGCTCATTTAAAATCATTAGATTGCTTCAGACGCTTTGACTGAAGATGTCTTTTCTCCCAGAGCACTGTAACGGCACAATATTTTATATTGGTGCAGTTGTGTTGTCCCTGCAGAAAAAAAAAACTATAGCAGCACAGTGTTATAGAATGTTATTTAGAGCTGATATTAGTCAACAAAATATCATATTGTGTTCTAAATATCTGTGATTTCTTTTCTTCATGAATAAAAGGGCTCTTTTACCCCAACTACTTTCGACCTGTCAGAAAGTTTTAAAAATCAGTCATGGATCTAAATTTGCTTTTCGATATATAAAGTATCTTGTAGTCTGCATTTGTTATAGTTCACACAAAAATGATAATTCTGTCATCATTTACTCACCCTCGTGTTGTTCCAGAGCTGTATCAGAAAGTTAGTCCCCATTTACTTTCAATGCATCTTTCTTCCATTCAATGGAAGTGAATGGTGACTGAGGCTTACATCTACTTTTGTGCTCCACGGAAGAAAGAACGTCATATGAGTTTGAAACAACATGAGGGTGATTAAATTATGACAGAATCTAATTTTTTTTAATGTTTGGTTCAACCCCAAAGAGCTTTAGCCCCATTTGCTTTAACTCCACAGAGGATATTCTGGTCAATTTAAGTGTTTGATGTTATTCTATGCCATTTAAAAGAATATAGAGTTATGCATTTTATATTAATAGCTTGATCAAACTGAAGAAATTGGTCAAATGATGTGGAATATGTTACTGAATGTGTTGGAATGGGGTGTATGCTTTCAGAATGGTTTGGGATGCTGTTGTAGGAGCGTCTTGGTTATTAAATTGTCGATGATGAATATGTTATTGTCAATGATTTTCTCACTTGATGTAGGTTGAGGTCGTGAGCAAGTTGGTTCAATGTGATCTGCGGGTTGTAGACTGGGAGGTCTGTGAATAGGACAATTTACATGCAAAGTGTTGTGCATAATATGATGAAATTGCCAAAATCATTCAATGTGCTACCAGGAAAGCCTTCTAATTACAACAGCAATTCCCCAATCAGCTGGCAAACCAGTCTGACCAACTCAGCAGCCAAATCAATTGCGTCTTCATGGATAGACATGTCTGCATTTATTAAATGACTGAAGTCAATTTAGGACAGTTTCAAAGAACGAAAACAAGCATTTGCATTATAAAACAATTCAGCTTCTTAAAATGTTGTGTTAATACCTGCTTGATGACTTTCATAAATGGTTCAGGTTGACTTAAATCACATTTAATGAATTGTGTTTTTGAAGACTGAGCTGCATAGGGATGTTTTAAAGTGGTGAATTTAAGATTGGCGTTTTATAAGAAGACCATTATTAAGCTTATAGCTGTTTTCAAACGTCTCAGAAGTGATACCTTGGCAACACAAAGCACAAAATGTTAGGTTTTAGCATGTGAAATTGGGAAACACACATGGGAAAGCCTATTATGATCACTATTGTTCAGATCCTCGATAGATCAGATTTAAAGTTGAATGTCATGGTCTCTGATGCTGCAGTATTGTTGAAGGGGCTTATCGTTACTCCCAGGGGCCCGGTGATGATGGGATAATCATGTTCAGTCTTACAGCTGATTGTTTTACCCATTATTTTGTGCAACTTTTAATTTCTTGCTTCCAAAGGATCATTGCCTTCAGTAATTGCGAAGAGCTGACCTTGTTCTTGTCACCCGGTCTGAACCAGACAAAGGAAAATTCAATTTTGTTGCACGTCTGTGGTGTTTTTGTGTGTAAACTGCGCCATTAGTCTTCTACACTGAAGGTTATTATGAGCCTCAAATCTTAAAGGAATATTCCGGGTTCAATACAAGTTAAACTAAACCGACATCATTTGTGGCATAATGTGGATTGCCACAAATAATCATTTCCCTCCTTTTCTTTAAAAAAAGCAAAAATATGGGTTACAGTGAGGCCCTTTCAATGGAAGTGAATAGGGGCCAATCCGTAAATGTTAAAATACTCACTATTTTAAACAAATAGCCACGAGGTAAACAATATGTGATTTAAGTGTAATAAAATCACTTGCTAACCTTTTCTGAGTAAAGTTATATCCAGTTTTACAACTTTGTTGCTACGTAACACTGTAAACCCTGAAACAACTGTAAAAACTTTGATTTAAACAACTTTACAGCTCAAATAATACACCAGTTTAACAGAAGTGCTTTTATAGAATTATAAGCTACACAGCCTTTAAACCCTCCAAAAATTGGCCCCATTCACTTCCATTGTAAGTGCTCCACTTTAACCTCAATTTTTACTTTTTTTAAAGGGACATTGTGCCACAAATGCTGTCGAGCTTGACTTGAATTGAACCTGGAATATGCCTTTAAGTTCATAAAACTTAGACGTATGGTCTTTGTACCTTTTCAGTAATTGTTTTTTTTTTATTTTAAATTTTTATATACTGTATATAAACCCAGGTTTTTTGTTGTTGTTGTTTACCGGGGGGCCCATGGGGGGCCGTAGACATGTATAAAATATAGATTTTCTATATTAATATATTTCAAAGTTTATTTCTCAACATGGTTTAAAGCATTATATAAAGTAAAAGTGTTAAAGTTAATATTCAGTATTACTGATAAAGTATTACTTTTTTTTTACTCCCCCCACAACAGTCAATTAACCATTAAATATTAGTTTCTATCTGCTGTAAATGCTTCTGTTTTGTTGTAGTTGCTCTAAATGCATTATAAAGACTCACTCACTGTTAACCACTCCAAGACTGCTTTTAAGCGCCCCATTTTCTCATTAATTTCTCTGGAAACAATCATTATCCCAACCTTAACCTGGTCCGGGGAGATGGGAGGGAGAAAGTAAGGAAAAATAAGCCTATTTAGTGACTTTCCAGTCCAGTGCTCTCACGTTGGGTGTGAGTTGACAGCTGTGTATATCAGGAGCCACATCATCACTCTCCTCTGGTGCTCCTCACACTCGCAGACGGAGATAATAGGCTATTAGAGGCATGGGATTAATTTGTAGCCAATTACCACTCACAGTAGAATATGAATGCATAAATAAGCCATGGCTTGTGTGTCCAAGTTTTTGGCAATGATCAGAGCAGTGTGAAGAGGAGGAGGGGGAGCCAGCCAGGGGTGTGTGTGTGCGACATAAACGTTGAGGTGTCCTAAGGGGATGGTTCAAACCCAAAAAGAACCTGAGCAGGGGGGACATCAGCATCAGCACCCAGAGACCGGCTGGATCAACTCCTGAGCGGTGACCAGCTGAAGCGCAGCATCCAACGGGCATTTAAACAGCACACTGCTTTTACTTCGCCGTATTTTGAACATGATGTCTCATGTCGAATAGAAAGAGTAAAAATAGCCTAAAATACTAATCTGAAAGCTGTCCTGCCCTCTGGAGAGCTATGAACAGGGAGAAGGTGCAGGTCGGCGACTCCATCGTGCCTCCCGCGCCCGGCGTGATCGTGGTCGCTCCGCAGGACGGCATGGACGAGAAGCGCCTCGCTGCCGCTGAATTGCCGGTGTTTTCCTGCGCCGGAGGGAGAGACGCGGAGAGTAGAGACACCTCGCCGAGACATGAACCTGCGCCCGCGGGCGCGCCGCCAACCGTTCACCGGACCACCTCGTTCTCGGTTCTGGACATTTTGGACCCGAATAAGTTTACTAGTAAGAGGCAAGTGCCCAACAGGACAGAATTCGCGTTTGGTGAAGAAAACAGAGGAAACGATGACTCGAATCACACAATCGAGCACAAGTCTTATGCAGAGGACTACGACTGTAAAAAATCATCGGGAATTTTAAGTAAGTATAACTGTTTTTATTCCGTTCATATTCTGGGTATGTTCAAAATGAGCTGGCTTTACAACTTGGGTAGTTGACATAACATGGGCATTTAGCCTACTTTTTTACAACATAGAGGTTTGGTTTAAAATGTATATGACCCAAAGTTATTTGACTTATGGAAAGTTATTTGAAAATGATTTTGCCATAAAAAATAAAAAAAAAGAGAGAAAGTGTATATGTAACTGGCCACTAGTTCCTTTAAGTTTTATATCATTTTAATCACCTTTTTGCTCTTTGTAGTTCGTTTACTCAGTTCAGAGGTGTGATAAATTATTTTTTAAGTACATCTCAGTTATTCAGAGGCCATAACACTGCATGCTAAATTATTATACAATGTTTGTTAAAGTGTTTAAAATAGTTTTAGATGAAGTATAGCATGTCCCTCTGGATGACACATGCCTTCTTAACAGCCCATATTCACATCTGATTTTTGTTGATGATTTTAAAATCCAGCTTTTATTTACAAAATAATAATCTGTTATAATTGTTAACAAATGCAACTATGCCTTAAACCCTCTTTCTTTCCTAGATGAGCCATAAAGAACAGCTTTAACGAAGGTCTCTTTACAAAAGGATTAAAAAAGAGGAAAACTATGAAGTTATTAAAATCCTCATAAAGTGGCTCTTTAAATAAGTTTTTGGAGTGAAACGAGGTTCAATTAGAAAATGTCAAAACTTTTCTCAGACATATCTGAGATTGGTTGAAATGTAATAAATTAATCTCACTTTAATTTTCTTACCATTTATTTCTAATGATGTGTCTGTAAACAACTTCAAGTCAGATGTGTCTTAAGTTTAAGACTTATTTTCCAGCACTGTGGTCGTGCTGTTCCAGCACCTTTTGCTGTTTTTTGGAGACCTGTGATCGATATCTCCCCTTATAAGTATAATAGGTTTTAATCTAGTAATTATCCGAATTTTGGCCCTATAATTTAGATGTTGAAAGTCACTTTGCAAGCTGCCTGAAAGAGACATGCTCATTTCAATAATAGGATATCGACCAGTCTGGGCCAGATCCCCCCATTATCAGCGTCTTTACGCAGGAACTCGCGTTAAATTAAACGCAATCGAAAAGGGTCTAATTGTTGTTTTTTTCTTTAGATATTTTGGTGCTTTGTCTCGGGTCTAAAGGGTGAAAATTGAAAGGACTGTCTCAGGCAGTAGCTTCATGACCATCATGTTATTATCTGCGCCTGTATTTGCAAGGACAAATATGTGTCAGGCCATATGATTGATTGGAGGCATCGCGCGCATGCAATTTTCAATAAACAGTAATTGTAGGCTGCAATAATTTGATAAGGATTGTGCTGCCGCTTTAAATGGATGAGTAAATTGTGAGTTATCGATTGGACGGCCATGCTATGATTTAAGATGTCAAGACGAATTGTCACGCTATATAAGGAAGTGCCAACTATTCTCTCTTTACTTAAAATACAAGGGAAAAAGATAAAGACCAGACAAAAATAGCAATGACATTTTTTATTTTTAAAAAAAATACAATAAAATTAAAAATAATTACATGTGTTAGGATTTAAAATAAGTTTACAAAAATGATGTACACTGAAAACGTTCAGACCTGTTTAATACAATAAATTAAAAATAACAATAAAAATAAATAAAATAAAAATCGAAATCACTGTCCGATATTTTATTTTAAGTCCTTAATGTTCTCATCTAAATTTTTCTAAATATATAGAATAATTTAGATGAGAACATTAAGGACTTAAAATAAAATATCGGACAGTGATTTCGATTTTTTATTTTATTTTTTATTGTTATTTTTTTTATTTATTTATTGGGAAAATTAAGGACTTGAGAATTGATGGAAAAAAAATATATGCAGAAATTGATAATCAATTATATAAGAAATATCAAATATCAACTTCCTAGTTTTCTTGTAGCAGTTAGAAAAATTATACTAATTTAATTACTAAATAATTACATTTCATAATGCATAAAATTAAGATAACCTGTTGGTGAAATCAAACCCAGATCAGTGCGTTTAAATTAATTTTTATCACATGTGCATTTAAGGGAAATTCCGGGTTCAATACAAGTTAAGCTCAATCGACAGCATATGTAAAACAATGTTGAATACCACAAAATAATAATAATAATAATAATAATAATAATAATAATAATAATAATTTCCCTCCCTCTTCTTACAAAATAAAAACAGAGGTTACAGTAAGGCACTTACAATGGAAGTGAATGGGACCCATCAGTAAAAAGTATAGCCACAAGAAACCCCTTTTTTGTATAAATGAAGGTGTGAAGCTGAGTTTTGATGCCAATGTTTTGTGTTTCTACAGAGGATGGGTTCGTGTTCCGATCAGATGAATGTGAGAATGATTTTCCCCGAGGGAATCAGTCAGACTGCGAGCTTCAGGATGATTTGTGCAGCGAGGAGAGCAGCGCCATGACTGGAAACAACGACGCTGAATTTGGACAGCATGAGGACGACGACCCGTTAAATAAAAGCCCAGACGGACAGCAGAGTCAACAATCCTCCTCAAACGGACAGAGTCATCCAGCCAAACCCAAACGGAAGCGCTCCGGCTCGGACTCAAAGTCTGGCAAACCCAGAAGAGCCCGGACTGCGTTCACGTACGAGCAGCTGGTGGCTCTGGAGAACAAATTCAAGTCGACGCGCTACTTGTCCGTGTGCGAACGGCTCAATCTGGCGCTGTCCTTGAGTTTGACAGAGACCCAGGTGAAAATATGGTTTCAGAATCGCCGGACCAAGTGGAAGAAACAGAACCCGGGCGCGGACACGAGCGCACCGACCGGTGGGAGCGGAGGGGGACCGAATGGCCTGAGTCCACTGAGCCCGTCTCCTCCTATGAGCGGCCACCTGTCCATGCACACCAGCTATCCGGGTCACACGCCCGGAGGACTAGTCTGCACCACCCAGCTGCCCTTTCTACCGGGTCATGCAGTACTGTCACCCTTCATGCTGGGCTCTCAAACTTATGGAGCGCCAACATTTTACGCGCCGCACTTATAAGCACAGAACTATAGGAGAAATACAAATGTCCAGTCCAGTATGACAGAACTTTTTAACTTGAAGCACGGTCGGTGTTACAGATTGCAGAGACACTGGATAGGGTTGTCTTGAAAAGCTAAAATATGTGTCAACCTTGCTGCACTGTGGTAAATCCAGAGATGTGTTTACGAATAATTTCCTATGTCCGGCAATATGATTTCATTTCAGTTTGCTTCATTTTGATAAAATGTAAATATTTAGTTATTATGAATATGTGTTTAGACATTAATTTTGAATGCACATGCAAATGTTGTAGGGAATAAAACAGATTATGCATTGAAAAAGAATGAGCTTGTTCCACTGAAATATTGCACAGATATACAGGCCTTATGAAAGGTTGACATTTTATTATTTTACTGTGTAGGACATTTATTTATTTCAAAAGTTGCATATAGCCCATGCTTTTTCATTGTTTCGCACCATGAAAAGGTTGAAATAAAATGACACACCAACTTAGATGGCAACCATTTCGTTGACATTTATTAACTAAATGGTAAATGTAATAGTCTCATATGATCTTGCAGAATATTTAAAGAATATTGGAAAAACGAATGTTTAATTTCGCTGTGAGGAACTCGAAAAGGTGTTTACATTTTAAACATCTTTACATTTCTTTTTATGGAAATATTTGCATAGAAAGTCTTGTCCAATTTATGTTTAAGTGTAATAGCTCTTATCTGGAATCGATGATTGTAAGATTGAACTAATCAGCTTTATTTTCAGTGAACTTGTTAACAATCCAAGAACAAATGGTAAGAAATTAGATAGAAAATAAAATACAAAAATACATATTTAATATTTAGAAAAGAGGGGCACATGTCCGCTGATCTTGTAAAACGTTAATAAGGCTATATTAGTCCTAATTTGGGATGTTTAGAGCACTAATGACATCATTTCCTGTTTAAATTGGCTTATTGATTTGATAGTGGTTTAAATATCCTATATAACGTTGTCAGTTGTCAAATGCCTTTTTGAAAGTCAATGCAAGTACGAAAATTAGTATAAATATCGATTAGGTCTTCATTTTTTAATCTGGTGTTTGTTTAAAATATTTTTGACAATATGTATTTCCTTTTCCGTATGTTAAAGTAATTAAACAGTAATGTAAGGGTAAGCTACTCTACAATATTGCGTCTGAAATTTGTGCACACTTTTATTAAATATTATGTGCTCCAACACATTTAAACGAAATTTTCTTATGCTGCTGAAGATTTTCTACCTCCTTGAAGCAAAGTTTTCCGTGCATACTTCATATTTTGCTTCTTGAATTATTTGATATTAAAAAGTCGTAAAATATGATATTAAATAATACATATATTCCACAATCCGACATTACAAACAAGCTATTTCTTTACTATACTCATACAGCCTACTCGCTGAAGTTCAACAAGAAAATGTCTGATTTATTTATTTATTGTGATTTTGTAGGCCTATTACATGTGTGCATTTTTACTATTTATGTTCTTCTTTTTTACGTTTTGTTACGTTTCCCGGCCTAGTTTCAGGGTCACACATCTAAACAGATAGTTGCGTACAATCATTGTTGTTATTAATGTTTTGTTACAGTTGCTACAGAATAGTATTTCTTAATGTGATGCTGCCAAATAATGTTTCACTCACACGAAAACATTGAGATTATTAAGCGTATCCAAAAATACTGAATTAGTTCATTTTATCACACATCTTCAACGACGAAGAGTTTGAAGTTTCTTACAAAATGTCAGTAGGCTAATTTGTCTGAGATATCACGATTTTTTTTAATGCATTTTGAGCTGGGATTTGAATGCGATGGCTGCTTTAAGTAGTCTGCATATTCTGTTTAGAGAGTTTATATAGAAGGTGGTTGAGAAGAGGAACTTACACCACTACAGAGCATTACCGATTAAAAACTCCAAGCACATCGAAAAAACATGTATTACTTCTGCCATAAGAAATGGCATTTTTTCAGCAATGTACTCCAATCCTGAAAATGTTGCTTCTATTTAAGTGTATTTACAAATCCTAGTAAAATAATTCTGTAAGTCATTCTTCTCTGCTTTAAAGTGGTATTAAAAATTGATCATTACTATACTAATAAATTATATTAAACTATGCAGTTACTGTTTCAGCGGGTCAGTTAATAAAGGGAAACTGCAATTGTAACTTGATAACCATGCAAACCTCAACATTAATATATCAATAAAGTTGCACATAGAATAATTCTGTGTGAGAGTATTGTTAGCCACCTTATTCTTGATGTGTAAACAGCACTCAAATTTCAGATCAAATAACTACATATTTAAAGCAAACCAGCCCATTTCTTTAGCATAGTTACACGATAAAATATATATTTTTTAAAAAGTCAAAAAATTACAACTATTAATTGTGCTATCAATAATATTCAAATTATATTTGCATACATTGGCAAAACATGCCGACAAAAGTACAGTAATATTTTAAGATCTTAATCAATGCAGCAACAATTAAAAAAATTGCAAAAAAGACATTGGATTAAGATGGAAAATGTCATTTAACAGCTGTTTAGATATTAGATATTTACCATACATATGTAAAAAATAATAATAAAAACAATTTAATACAACAAAAGGCAATATAAAATGATAATCTACAGTGTTTACATTTATTCAAGTTTATTCAACTTTATTTAAGGCACAGCTTTTCTTTGCTGTTGGGAGCTGCACTTAATTTACTGAGGTCGATTCCAAACGCGTGTGGAGATAAGGCTGTATCCTATAATTCAATGCATAGTTGAACTGATTTGAAAATTTCTCATGTTTCCGCTTGTCCATCTTGTTCATGACCTCTGTTACTCGTCTCATAGAGCTCCTATAAGCAAACCATAAGGTTGAGATTCAACATTTTTCTTTGCTCATCACTCCTAAAACGTAGAAAACTTATTGCTGTTTAATATCCAACAGATAAATGTACTTCTCTTCACTAGAATCCAGTTGACTCCTACGAAGACACCAGCCCTGTTTAGAGGTGTCTTCAGTTACTTACTTGTCAAAGACTTTCTTCTCTAGTCTGGCATGTGACGTGTTGGCATTTTGCTTCAAGTCTGTAAGGTTTGGGTACTACTTTTTCTTTCCTTTGCTTCCCTTTTTTCCCTTCCCGTAGGTCTTCGAGGAGCCCAGAACTTCTCCAGTCGCTGCCTCAATCTCCCTCATGAGTTCAGGGTCTCACCAATCTGAGCCAATGAGAGAAGCATTGGGTGATATTTCACTTTATGCAACAATATCGATATCAATGCACCATTTATGACATTTATGAGTGCTTCTTCAATGAGGGGCACTTTTGAATCCTTTAATGTTTTTTTTAATTTATTTTTTTATAAATTTTAACTTCAAACTATATTTCACCCACTGCATGTTAAATAATGTATTGCATATCCTGGAAGATCTAATCATGGCCTTGATCAACTTTCAGGTGGATTTTAGCATGTGTAAATGTGTGATGATATAATGTGACGGTAATGACATTTTTCACTTTTTGGAGAAAGTCTGGGAAAGCGTTGGACCAGCTAACATATTTATCTCAAAGTGCTTCACATATCAGAAATTAAAAGTCAAAGAAAGTGACTGCATTAAAATAAATAAAAGTTTTAAAAATAGTTAAATTTGGGTAGGAACAAGCCCAAAATTCAACACTCTTAGAAATTTGGAAAAAAGTATAAAGTTATTGTGATTTGTTATGATTTAAGATTTTTTATTTTTTTATTTTTATGATTATGATACTTTAAAACTTTTAAAAACTAAAATATCTGAAAAATTGTTCAATCTGTCAAATGTTTAATGTAAAGCAGTAGTAATGGTTGCCCCACTTGAGAGTTGCTGATTCCACATATTCCGTGGTACGTAAATCTCTCACATTGGCTTGCGACTCAAAACTTTAAATCATTTAACTTTTTATTAAGGATGTCCCTTAATGTTGACACATCCACATCTCGCGATGATAAAAACGGTAGCTGGTAAATTATTTACAGTCTCCAAAGAGTTTAATTGCACAGACCACTGCGGTTCATCAGTCTGTAGTGAAACGCATGCTGCAACAAACAGCTTTTTCACATGCCTTTCAAATTAATATGAGGGAGTTGGTCTTCCCTATAAGGATTTATGGAGGTGAAAGGCCCCTGTTATATGAGTGCTACGATCCGTCCCTGCTTACAAGTCCAGCCTAAAGGGGCTTCATTCCTGCTGTGAAGATTATGGGGGGGCCCTGCATTTAACTTAAGCTGTGCAGCAGGGCTCACTACTCTGTCAACAGCTCGCATCTGCATTAGTCAGAGATGTGAACACACACATGCAAGTGCATGCATACACACATGAGCATCACAGGCGACAGCTGCAGACATGTCAGACTATTTATTTATCTCTTCAAAATCCATTTAAACATGATGAGATGATAAGATGTTCATGAGGTGTGTTGTAATACTCCTCCTTGGGGTCTTCATTCCAGTCCAAATTTTTTGAATGTTAAGAAGGCAAACAGCAGATGTAAGAACAGAAACATACACAATGCTAGTACGAAAATGCAGACGTGAAAGCTTGGCCTTTGCATTGCAAGAGTACATAATGTACTTAATGTTGTGCATTCTTGCGTTACTGTGATGGTAACTGAAAGTAACTCAAAGGGGACGACAGTGTTACTGTACCTTTAAATGCTGGTTGTGTTATTATTAAAGTCCCTAGCTATAAACATCTCGACAGTTTAATAACTTTAACTTGCTCAACTGTTGCATTGCCATGACAAGTAGTTGATCTGAAAAACTGACCGAAGAATACGTTTACGTTAATGACTACTACAGCGCCCCTTGTGGCAATGATGAGAATGCGACGTGCTTTCGTTGCGTTATGAACTGTGTTTAAACGAAGGCTGTTGTTTTAAAGCTTTAACTATTAATCAAGCTGTACGTAAATTCCATCACAGCCCCAGCTAATGCATACACGCAACAAACCATGCTTTCAGAGAGCAAGCAGCACAAAAGAGTACAGCAGGACTGGGTTCTTGCGTTCAAAGACATCTGGACGGCGCACAACTCCGAATGCCGCAGTCTTTAAACACGCTTTTCAAAGTTTCAAACTGCATTTAGCTTGACACAGTGTATTAAAAATGCAGGGTTTATGGCACGAGACACTAAAAACCAGTGAAACGTGATGCAACCAAAATGAGACACTCTAAAAGTGTTCATCTGACACATATGTGTACACAGACCAACAAAAAAAGCACAGAGAGATGCAAGAACGCGTTGTGAGAAAAGCCCGCTCTACCTCTAACAGTTGGCCAGTGACAGGCTTATGTTTAATGATATGGAAATAAAACAAACAATATAGACCATTTCAAGAGTGTAAACAAAAAACAAATTAGAAAGGATCCGGAAATATGTCTGGACCGTTCACCAAAGTCTCTTTTTCAAGGTAAGTCAGTCCACTCAGCGGTTGTTTTTGTAATGTTCTTGGGCAGATTTGGCAGCTGTTTTTCTATGTAAACAAGCGGCATGAAACTGCAGATCCTATCTACTTGAACAGGAAAGACTGAAATCTCCAAAACGGTTATTCAAGATTACGATAAAAGAACATGATTATGATTCAAATAAGCAGTAAACACTGTGTGTTGGGGTGAGCAAGAGACGGACACAGTGGGTGAGGCGTCAGGCCTTGGAGAGGCATTTATTTAAAATAATAAACAACAGATAAGGGGGAATAAAGTGTCCCAAACAAAGAGGTTGAAAGTGCTTTGTGGTAGAAAGTGCTATGTGAAGGAAGAGTAGTGAAAACGGGAAAGTCCAGGTGATAGTGGGCAGGCCTCCGGCAGTGGCAACGCGCTCCCCTCCTTGGTCCAAGGCATGCGGGGCGGCCGCTTCACTTGAGCGGCCTGGCTTCCCTGGGCCATGGCACTTGAGGGGAATAGCAGCACGGCATCCTGGCATCAATCCCCGCATCTAACTCACGCCAGGGTTCCAGGGTGCAGGTCCAGCGATGCATCAAACTCGCACCGGACCCTCTCTGGCTGCTCCGTTCCTGGACCTGCAAAGACACCAGCAGGTAGAGACCGGTCTCCTGAGGGGAGGTGCTCTCTGTGTTTAAAGGTAGCGGTGATGAGGCTCTTCATTGGGATGACAAGAGGCAGGGCGACAATGATCCACGGGAAGGTTATCACAACTGGTATAATAAACTGTGTTTCTTTACCTCAGATTACGCTAAAAAAGCATCTTGTATAGCTAATGCACATTCTCATGCGTGTTCTCGAGTTGATTGACAGGCAATTTCTTTATCTAAAAGGTGAGATGGCTATTTTACCTGTAAAGCGGGTTGACCTTTGTCTGCCATTGGGCATTCCAATTTCTCCCATTCATTTTAATAGAAGTGGCCCATCTCTGCTAAATGGTCTGTTTTGGAAATGTTTATGGAACAACTACGTCATTTGACGTCACCAACTGCTCGTCCTTGAAATGGTTTCAATTTCACATTCAGCCACCAACTGGTTGGGGCTGGTCAAAGGTGGAGATTTATAATAAAAAAAAGTCTTAAATATTGATCTGTTTCTCACCAACACCTATCGTATCACTTCTGAAGACATGGATTTAACCACTGGAGTCGTATGGATTACTTTTATGCTGACTTGTGTGATTTTTGGACCTTCTGAGGTCTGGTCACCATTCACTTGCATTGTATGGACCAACAGAGCTGAGAAATTCTTCAAAAAAAAATCTTCGTTTGTGTTCTGCAGAAGAAAGAACGTCACACACATCTGGGATGGCATGAGTGTGAGTAAATGATGAGAGAATTTTCATTTTGGGGTGAACTATCCCTTTATCTAACGCAAAAACAAAATGTTGTGCTTACTGAAACATTTATGGGCATTATCTGGCCTCTTTCAATGTAAATCTGTGGGATTTTTCTACCATTTTATCTTCTGCCAGTCGAAAATTGTGCATCCGATCTCTTAGTAAACAGTGTTGGGTAGTAATGGACTACATGTAATCTGGATGACATAATCTACATTTATTTACATTTACAATCAGATTTATTTGTAATTAGATTACATTAAATTTTTAATGTAATCAGATTACATTTATTGATTACACATTACTTTTATGGATTGCATGGGGGGCAGTGGCACACAAAGCAAATTGCTGTTTGAGTTTGTTCACAACTGTTTATCAAAACATGCACTAAATAATCCAAAATTAATCCAAAAGTAATCAGATTCAATTGCATAAAGTGTAATATAAAGGATTACGTTACTGATTACAATTTTGTTTGTTTAACTTGTAATCAGTACCAGATTACATTTCAGAAGTCACCCAACACACTGTTACTGAAGTAATAGCACACCTCTCCTACGCACTGAAGTTTAAAACTTAACAGTTAGGGGATTGTTCAAATCCCTAACCCCAAGTATGTGCAATAGCAACAATGATGCTTGCCTTCGCAAACCCCACTAATGACACAAACGAGAAATGTATGCCGTAATGTTGGGAAGGCTGAATCCTGTTTGGAGGCTCTGAAGCAGAAATCAATGGCCCAGCAGGCGAGCGAGTGTTCAGTCAGTGAACTGATGGACGCTACGAGCACTGGCAGCACGGGAGAGTGGGTGGGGTGTCCTGTGGTTACCGTGACAACCAGCATGTCGACGGGCAGAGGGCGTGATGGAGTCGCGGGGGGATCGATAGCTTACTTAGTTACAAAAGATGCTATTTCACAAGCCAGTGGTCAGCGGGTGCCTGAAGTCATTTCCCTGAGATAACTGTTTGTTAACAAGTAAACTGTGGCCAAAGAAAGTGCATCCGACGCTCCAGTGACAGCACAGAGACACGACTTAATTGGCTTTTAGCACCCGACTCCACAAGAAAAAGAGGAAGAGAGAGAAAGAGAAAGAGAAAAGTGAGTGAGATGCAGCCTGTCCTATTATCAGAGTACTGATGATGACTGGGATGGGATTCCATCAGTTCACCCCCACCCACCCACCTGATTGGTCTGTTGTCCACTCACTGTGTTATAAGGAAGGAACTGTGGGTAATGGATGTTTAGGATTTGGTCTGGTTACTGGTTACTAAAGGGCTTTTGACAAATGTAAGAGGGCTTGGGGTCTTCAAGCACTAGGCTGAGATTCCATCCATCTGAACATGAATGAAAAAAGATTATTATGCTTTCTGGTGTGGTGTGCAATGCAAGTTTGGAAAGGATGTGCAAAGATGGTCTTTTGCTTGATTTATAAAAATAAAAATTCTGTCATCATTTACTCACTCTCATGTCGTTTCAAACCTGTGTGACTTTCTTTCTTTCTTCTGTGGAACACAAAAGGAGATGTTTTGCAGAATGCCTGGTTGCTCTTTTCCATACAATGAAAGTGAATGGGAACAGATGCTACATAAAAGCACTACATCATGTATATTCAAATATTGCATGTCAAGATGCATTGTACCAGGTTTGACGTCAGTGATGCCAAACGGTGCTGGTTCTCGAGGGTGTCGTAACCAAACGTGACGTGCCATGTTTGAATATGTGGAAGCACGAAGGAGATCTGAGAGCTACAGTGGAGGTGAAGATTTTCACTGAATAATGTCTTAAAATTTAATCTCACACAAAGCTATCGTATGGCTTCAGAAGACTTGGAATACTTTTATGGTGCTTTTTACGGTGTGTTGTATGGAAAAGAGCAGTGCAAACATATTGCAAAACATCTTTTTTGCACCTCATCATGAGAGTGAGTAAAAGATGACAGATTTTTCATTTTTTGTGTGAACTATTCCAATAAATGTGGGATAAAAAAGCTTTTAAAGCATCTAGTTCTGACAGTTGAGTAAAATTTGCTGTATATGCGTTTTCAAACCTGGCTGCTGCTCCTCGCGTTGTCTCTTTTCTTTCTCCAATCGCAATGCATCTTCTGGGTTAAGCGGCCGGCCCGTCCCGAAGGATAAGCGTCCATGGTACGGGCACTGAAATTAAACAACATTTCAAATCACCAGTTTTCTTTTGATCACAGTCTTGATTACACATTTTTTTCTGATACCATGTAATATGATTTTTTTTTTTTTACCATTCCACCAATTATAGCTAAAATATGGCCACATTTCTTAGTATTACATGTAGTATTTATTTTTAATATTAGGACATTTTTACTGTTATTTTTCTAACCTTTACTCTGTCCTGACGCTCACACAGAGACCCATTTGGCATTGGTGCTTTGCACTTGTGCTCCACAGGTTTGAACTTCCCAGCGAAGGTGATATATCTAGACTTCATCTGCGCAGAAAGCTCCTTGTTCTCCACTTCCTCCTCCACCTCATGAGGCACCCTGAACTGGTGCTGGGAGTTGTACCTGAAACCAGTGAGGACAAGAGGCTCTTACAGCAGAAACAGTACAAAAGTGACCAAAATGTGACATTTGAAAGCACATGTCCTGAAATTACAGAATGGTTGTCTGCTACATTTACTGTTAATTTTGGTGATTTTGATGGGTTTTAATTTAACAAAAAACAACAGCAACAACCCTCCACTACCTATATTAGGGTTTCCTACACCTTTGAACATTTTGAAATGAAATTTTTTCCAATTGTTGAGGATCACTGGATAACGGCGTTTATAAATAATTCTTTACAGATTGCACTCATAAAAAGCAATCTCTTAGCTAGAAAAATGCATATTCACTTTCCATGATTTTTCCATGACTTTCAAAGATTTGATTCATTTCCATGACTTTTCCAGGCCTGGAAATCACACTAAAAATGATCTGATACTTCTAAGTTTTCCATGAACGTGGGAACCCTTTATATTATGCATGTAAACATTGTATCAGGATGTCAAAACCAGCACATCTCCAGAGCAATATTATCAGCACATAATTTATGTCAATAGGAATTCATTTAAAGTCACTGAGTAACAATGGTGCTCTCTAGTGGCCACTCAACACAACACGTTAAAAATAAACTTATACTTCAATAAGAGGCTGACATAAATGGCGATAGATAAACCCATATAAGTGAGAAATGACCATGGAACATTTTAAAAGCATTAAAAGTGCCTTTTACTCACACTGATTACACAACAGTATATTTCAGAAAAATTATACTACATGAAAAATATTTCTTATGAATGTGACTGTACTTGATGATCTTGCCAGCAGTGGACTGCTCCTCTCCCCAGTAGTAAAGATCCACACCAAACGGAACCACAGGGGCTTTAACTGGGGCTTTATTGTTGTTCATATCCTCCAGATCAGAACCTCCCAACACATTGAAACAACCAGGACAGGGCATAAATCTCCTGACATTCAAATAGACTATTCTCTAACAAAATATCAAATGACAAAAACATCAATAACAACAATACATATATTTTTTTTTTATGAATTTTGTAAACATTTTTTTTTATTAATAGTGACTGAGGCTAACATTCTGCATCTCCATTTGAGTTCCATGTAAGAAAGTAAACGATGACAGAATTTTCATTTTTAGGTGAACTATCCCTTTAATAGCTAAAATTAGTGCATGGAGGGAGGGTCAGATCACCTTGTGGATGGGGCGGCCAGAAGCTTCTGTTTGTGCACACGCAGGGTAGCGGCAGCACAAGTGAGGTCCTCCTCTTCATCACGCATCTTCCTCTTGAGTCGAGCTAGGCTGGAGGACACGGGAGGAACAGAAGGTCTGACCGTAGGTGTTGATGGCTTTGGCTTGGCCATAGAGGTAGATGTTGAGGGAACTTCATCAAGACCTATGAGAGTCAACAAGAAAAAGGAATGTGATGTAATGTACATGGCACTTCCTTATATTTGCATACATTACATACAGTTGCACATGTTTAAGAAGAGGTCTGAATTTCTACCACTGCTAACACAGATATACTTTGAGTATTGTATTCAGAAAAGCATTGAAGATGAAGAGTGCAACTTCTGCACCACTAGCGTCACCAAATGGAATTGCAAAAATCATGACTGATTTTGAACAGGTTTCCCAAACACTCCTCCCGTCTTCCATCTGTCGACCAAAATAGATAGTCCCGGTCAATGTTTCTCTGTCTGGCTTAAAAGTGCTGTTTTTTTTTTTTTTTTTTAAAGCATCGCAAAAGTCAAATTGTTAACACTTTTCGCTGGAATCAACCTACGAATGGCTTTCTTATAGCTGACTCCGCATATTAAGCTGGAACACCAGAAAGAATGGCACACTTCAGCTTTAAAAGGGAGCTTTTTCTGTTGGCTTTCATGAGAAAACACCAATACATCCACTTCAGCAGCATTGTTGAAACTCTCTCTGTAGTGCACTGCGGGCAGTTCTAGCAGTAGTGTGCAGGGGCTTAAGATGGTCTTAAGAGTGACATAAAGATCTAAGATCCACTCTAAACCTGCCCAGCATCCTGAGGGAGATGAAATTAAAACTTTAAAGTGAGGTGAATTCCTCATAACACTCTGATTAAGAGACCTGACCACAGCACACGTGGACCATCAGTGGATGTATGAGGACTTTAATCCTTCAGTTGCAGTCCAACTAAAAAAACATGCTCGTTTCAACCAGGTCTGTTCCTATTTCATAGCAACATAGAGTGAGGAGACCACATGGATTTGTTTTATTATTGATTTTTCTTTTTCATATAAAAAGGTTTAGGATTTTGAAGAGCAATGTTTCTGAACAAAGAAACATTGTGACGTAAGATTCTACTCTATTATTCGATCACTAATCAAATGTTATACTTGTTAACTCTTTTGTACAAAAGCGATTTCCTTGCATCCACAATGCACTCTTTTCACTAGGGATGGGAATCGTAAGGAATTTAACAACCTCTAAACGATTCTGGTTCCTGTACGTTTCCATTAATGATTAATTAGTACTTTCAGTCATTTTTTTAGAACATTGAAAAGCGCTGTATTTTTTTGTGGTGTAAAATCACAAGAACTGACTCATAAGAGCAATGCCATAGATTTGGTTTGAACATTGGAGGGGTCCAAATGTAGGTCCAGGGGTTGTGAGATGGGTTGTGTTTTTTCGGTTAGTATCGGGGCATGCTGTGGATGGAAATCAGTTTCAGCAGTAATTTCTAAACTATTATAAAAATCCTCATCCAGCAAAAATAATCTATTGTGATTGGCCCATCCTAGCCAGCGCTGAGAAAAGCAACAGGTACCACATGTCAGCACAGTCAACGCGCTGTTTTGCATTTAAATTTCAGAATGTTTTACATTCAACAAAAACTGATAATTGCAAGGGTTCATATCTGTGAATGGAAATCTGCCTCAGCATTATCTTTAAAAGAATTTGTAAAAATCCTCATTCAGTAATAATAAACGATTATGATTGGCCCATCCTGGAAATGCGCTGGGTTCCCCATCATGAAAATCATACGGTTGCAGTATTATTTTTAAAAAAAATGGGTTTTCTCTACATTTCATTCAAAATGTTATGCTGATAATACAATTTGAAATTAATTTGTTTTATTAAATTAGAGAAATAGGAGCATTTTTATGACACATCCACACTAATATGTTTTCGTATCCACACAAGAACGCCATTGTCCTCCACAAAAAAACAGACACTTTCGAAAAAAGCGATGGAAAACGATGACGTTAGGAAACTGACAACAGAGTTTTCCACCGAAA
Source organism: Myxocyprinus asiaticus (assembly GCF_019703515.2). Lineage (NCBI taxonomy): Eukaryota > Metazoa > Chordata > Actinopteri > Cypriniformes > Catostomidae > Myxocyprinus > Myxocyprinus asiaticus. Next base: position 40,160,187 of record NC_059370.1, on the reverse strand, counting down.
ACGTTAAGAGTGTGGACGCCTTGTGGATGCCTTATTTTGAGAGAAGAATAGACATGGTGGGTAGTAAACAACAGAAAATATGTAACAATTTTGGGACAGGATGAGAAACCTTTGGCCTGAATCTTACAATCCACATCATGATCCTCTGGCGTATACAGTTAATCCAGGTACAATCCCTTTCAACGACTGACTTCATCGGGTGTGCGGAATCATGAAATACGACCAAATCCTTTCTTTTTCTGTTCAAATTGACCAAAATGGTAGCTATTTGTCTGAGGCAATAAAGTTGCAGGTGCTAAAGAGATAAATCAATAAGAGGAAATAGAGAGGGCCAGCAGCGGACATAGAGTGGAGCTGCCAATGGTGGCGTTATTGATTTTCCTGAGTTCAGCAGGCCTTGTAATTAAAATGTAAATTTTGAGAGAGATAACGTCCTGACAGGAACGCTGGGATAAAGGGATAGATAAAAGCTTGGTGGTGAAAGGAACAGTGAGAGAGAGAACAGAGGAGAATGAAAGCTTTTCTCTCCGGATGAGAGAGCCAGAGTGGTTTTGAAAGAACGGAGGGAAAGATTAGCCAGAGATGAGCTGAAGTCCTTAAACAGGTTGATGTAATATTAAATGAAAGTGCTGATACTAACATGTGCTGACTGATAAATCTGAAGTGATGGAGTTAACCTGGCAGCAAATCAGAATGACATTTCTTACGTACCGTTTTAGGAGTGTTTAAATTATATTGCGAATGGTTGTAACATGCACTCTTAATGTACAATTTTCATTTCCAATCTATTTTCTTCTGCATGTCGACTACTTTCTTCTGCTTTTCCCTTTTAGCTCAACAGCAAAAGCTGGCTCAAACCAGCCTCGGATCTGATGTTTATTAGTGGTGTTTGCAAAACAGCAAACTCCTAAACCTAAGTATAACTAAGTGAAGTTCAACTTTTGTCCCTCACCGTTTGTGTTACGGACATGAATGATGCATCAAATCATGTGGCTTATTGAGGAGAGGTGTGCTGTAACTTTCCTAAGTGATCAGACTTGCAATTTTCACCAGGTGAATAATAAAACGGCACAAACATCCCCATAGACTTACAGTATTTTGAAGGAAGGACCCAAAAATTATCGAGGGACCAGAATATCATAGAGACTTCAGGGTGTCCTCTATTGACTTGTGCCAGTAAGCAACTACCTAACAACCACAAAGAACACCCTAGCAACCATTTAGAAATGCCCTAGCAACCAATCTAATTTGTAATCAAATTTAAATAGTACAAAATTAGGGGTTATTTTTGCATAATATGGTCTCGTTTAGTTTGTTAACGGATGCTGTCAGAGTTTTAGGGCACTGAGGCAGGTGAGCAGTGTTAAGTGCAGCTCTAAGCTAATGGAAGCTCATTAACACCATTGCATTGTAAATTTGGCATGGCTGGCACACTGATCATTAAATGCTTTACTACAGAAAGCAGCTTGGCTCTGTAGAGTCGCAGAAATTATATCCTAATGAATCTTCAGTTAGTGCCTTCTTAGCATGGCCAGAGAAGGAGAATAAAGAAAGAGAACCGGAGCGGGTAGAGAAATCATATTCTATCTCATAATTAGTGTTCAGTACTGTAGAGTTCATATGTTACCAGGAAAAGTATGCAGATGACTAGACTACTTTCAAAGTGCTACATGCTTCCTGTTAGTCAGCTTGTAATCAATTGTTTTCAAGACAGTAAATTCAAAATTGGATGGGATTTGAGGTCAAATATAATCTGAGGTATTTAGCTTAGGTGTGACCTATTGCTTGACCTCTGTCTTTTGCCTGTGGCTTCTTGTCAATAGAGCTGTCCTTGCACAGATGGACAAGAATCTTTGCATGTACAAATAGTCAGCTGTCAAAACAGATTTCTATTGGCCGCCCCAGGTTATAATTGATTTAAACCGGGCTTAAATTGATTAATCACCTTACAGAGAAACACCAGGTTTTATTAAATGTGCAGCTGTTTGTACAATTATATTATTTAGGTTATTTCGAATTCATAGGTGAATATTATGACCAGGCCACATTTTAACCCAAAATAAAAAGACAATTATTTTTCATGAAAAATAAATAAAATGAAGCCTATTTTTAGCCCATTCTCATTACCGATGTGTGCCTGGACTTTTTATTTTTGGATTTTTCTGTAAATCCCATGATTCTCAAAATTGATTCTCATGAGATTCTTGTTAAAGTAATCCAGCAATTTCTTTATTATATATAGTGTATATATTTAAGTAAAAAAGCATTAGAAACATATTCCGGTTTCAATACAAGTTAAGCTCAATCGCCAGCATTTGCGGCATTATGTTGATCACCACAAAAAAATAATTTTGACTTGTCCTTCCTTTTCTTAAAAAAAAAAAAAAAAAAAAAAAAAAAAAAAAAAAAAAAAAAAAAAAAAGCAAAAATTTAGATCACAGTGGGGCACTTACAATGGAAGTGATTGGGGGGCCAATTTTTTAATGTTAAAAAACTCATTGTTTCAAAAGTATAGCCACAAGACATAAACAATATGCATGTTAACATGATTTTAGTGTGATAAAAACACTTACTAACCTTTTCTGTGTAATGTTATAGCCAATTTTACAACTTTGTTGTCAACGAACCCTAAAACCCCAAAATGACTGTAAAAATTACAATTTAAACAACTTTACAGCTCAAATAAAACATGAGTTTTAACAGAAGAATTAAAGTGAGTGCTTTTATAAAATAAGCTTCAAATTTCTGCCTGAAAAAAATATGTGCATAAATTGGCCCCATTCACTTCCATTGTAAGTGTCTCACTGTAACCTCGATTTTTAAAGAAAAGGAGGGACGAGTCTAAATTAATTTTTGGGGTAAACGACATTATGCCACAGATGCTGTTATTGAACCCGGTGTTTTTATTCTGATACACATCTGAACATTGCATTCACAGTCAAGTTGTTAATTCATTTTAAAACTTAAACTCGTTGCTTTTCAAAAAAAGCACAACAACTTTTCTGCCTTCAGTTGTACGTCATCCTGAACACAAACGTTTCCTGCTTTACATCTTACCCCTAAAAACAAACTTTCCATTGTGCTTTAAAGCTTACTCTATAGTTAATCATTTCAACTAAACTCGCCTTTGTTCTCCTAATTCTACATTTAAATATCGCCTGATGCCTTTAAGTCCACAAATACAAACAATCAGGCCTCCCCAGAGGAATTTTCAGCTCATATCTGCTTTCAAGCAGACACTATAAGCGTGTGGCCATTTCCTACATGAGATTATTTGGATTATTTGAGTCCCTAAAGTGAAAGCCAGTCCCTCTATTGATGGGTTTGTCTTATTGCGTCAGACTTCATATCTGCACCTGAACAAACTCACCGTACTCTGCCCACAGATGTTGAGGAACATGCGGTTCATAGCTCTCCTTCTCCGGCACCTCTTCGAAATCATCGTCACCCTCTTCTCCATCCTCAGGAGCTCTCATCTAGTTTGGAAAAAGAGAATCAGTTTTGCACCATAATAATAAATCATTTTTGTAATAAACTAGGGAAAAACCTAACTATGAACAATAGCATTTTAAATACTGTACAATAAATGCTGCAAAAAGAACAGTTGTGAAAATTGTATCTTTTTTTCTCTCGTTATTTTTAAAACAATGTTTTTCTAGATGAAAGTTATCAAAGAACGTTCGCAATTCTCTCATGGCCGAGTATGTATTCTACCAAAACAAATCTGTAATAAAGGTGGTAATGTGCAAGGGAAAAAAGTAACCACAAGCCTGTTTTGCATTTTACAACAACAGCATTTTAGATACAATGCAAATGCTGTAAAAAATACTTAAGTTGTTGTTTTTTAGTTTTTTTTGCCATTTTCAAAACACTGTTTGCTAGATAACGTATACAAAGAACTTCTGCAATTCCTTCCTGGCCAAGTATGAATTGAACGGAATTAAATTTTTCTCGCAATAACATTCATAATGTGCAAGGAATTTGTTTTTTAATTATGGATTTATTTTCCACGGTTTACTTTATAGTCTTAAACAACAACTGCCTTTTACATCAATGAAAACACAAAAAACGACTGATGCAAAATATTTCTCTTTTTTTGCCGTTTTCAAAACAATGGCCTTATTACTGAAACACAAGCAGAACAAATTTGCACGGAAATTGTTCATGAATCCATTGTTACGTAAATAGTCCCATTGAATTCAATGTGCAAATTTACATAAGACTGGTCCTACTAAAAATACATGAACAAATTTGTTCCGTCCTCACATTTGTATCAGGCCCAATGTTCGCTAGATCACAGTTTACTAAGGTGGTCTGCCATTCTCTCCTGGCTGGGTTTGAATTCATCAAAAAATTATTTTCATAACTTCATAATGCGCAAGGAAAAAATTTAAATACTTGTCTATTTTTTTCTCGGTTTGCTTTAAAGTCTTAACCTACAATTGTATTTTACAACAGTGAAAAACTACTGATACAAAAAAATAAATAAAAATCTCCTATTTATTTAGCAGTTTTCAAAACAATGTTTGTTAGCTGCCAGTTTAGAAAGGAAGTCTGCAATTCTCTGCTGGCTGATTAACACTCAGATGGGTTATTCACCGTGGCCCCAGGATATTCCAGAGATTTACAGCACCCTGAACGGCAAACTCTGCAGTAACATGGGACATCTTAACATTTTAATTCAAACCCTTAATAGGATTTCCAGTTGACCACATCCAATTTTTTTCTAATGGTAGTCTATCTGAGTATTGTCCCATCTAACTGTGACTGTATAAAATAGTGCTTGTTATGTTAAGTAGACTTTTTCCAATTGAGCATAGGTCAGCATGCACAGGAGACAACAGCAGTTTGCAATAATTCTCTTTTATATTGTATCAGAATCTTTAGGTACCTACATCAGAAACCAGGGTTACATGGAACTACTGGCATCCCAAATAAAAAAAAAGAATAAAGCTTTTGAGCTTTTAAGCTAGAGATGGCGAGGTTGAGTTGTTACTGATAACATCTTGGTGCAGGTTGTTCTATAAAGGAGAGTGGCGTACGAGGTGATATGATTCTTACTCTTTAAGTTCTGTGTTCACATCCTGAAATCACTTTAAGGAGATCAACTCAACAGCAGGTACCAGATAAATCAGATAAATCCATCTTAGAGGCGACCCAAACCAGATCCATGACTAGAAGATTTCGAAGTCTGAGAACTGTTCTGGTTTATTGTGTGTCTATGCCTAAAGTAAGCCTCAAGGTCTGAAGTGACAATAAATGCAAAATGTAACTATGTTGTAATGCATTAATACATTTTAAAAGAACTATCTTATAAACGACAAATAAAACTTTTTTTACCTTTATGTGACATCACAATCTGGATTTCACAAATGTATGATACTCTACAAACTACAATTAGAGTTTGATTCCAGATCATCTGTGTATATTTCAGTTATAATGTCCATTCTGATAACATGATGTAAATTCTTTCTCAGCAAATACTGTTAATTTTACAGGGGACCTTCTGACTTGGTACAGTACGAAAATATTAATTGTAAAAAATTTATCAATAATGTTTCATTATTTTGGTCAAATTTGAGCCTTTCAAAAATGTACAAATTCCATTTATTCCATCAATAAATAAGATGTCTTGAAATTGCATTTTTATACACACACACACACACACACACACAGTATATATATATTATATATTGCAACAAACATTAAAAAATATCATAAATATATTTACTTTATACTTTGGTTTATTATCAAATAACTTGAAAGAAATTGGTTTGTCATTTATTTTAATTATTTTAATATGTACATGTTAAAATGTTCAGTTTTTTTTTTTTTTTTGCAGACAGAGTTAAACACATTTTTACAGGTATTAATCTTTGATACAAGTATATGTATACATGCCATAAAGTCAGCGAACATGCTGTAATTAAAAGTTGTGCAAAATCTTCTGGCATTTTCAGCTGACTATTTTCTTTAAAAGGATCAAATGGGCAGATTCAATTCATATCAACTTTATTGGCAAGATAAACTTAAGTGTACATTGCCAGATAAAGATATAAAATGTATTGAATGCTTAGGTTTCATTTGCAGAAGTTTAAAATCTCAAAAGCGTCTCACAAAAGCGTTTTGGTGGAGCGTACATTAACAAGAGTGGAGTCAAAAGTCTGTGCTATGTGGGATTGGAATTAAATGTTTCTATTTGTGTTGTTTTAGATCAACAGCTGACTGTAAAGACCAGAAAGGGTATTAAAAGGAAATTATTCAATTACAAATGGATTATGTGGATCTTGTCTTTGGACACACATTATACGGAACGAGTAAAACCAAACTTTTACTCTTAACAAGCAGTGAAAGTATCTCGGTCCTAAACTAATCCTTCGCCACTAATCAATCACTGGAGAGTGAAATCTAGCCAGTAGGTAATCACAGACATTTTTAGTGGAACAGTGCGATATTTGGTCACATATGCAAGTGATTGTAGAGGGTTGCGCTTATTAGAGTAAAAGACTGATCTTGTGATTGTAAGACTTGATATTGGGATTGTTCGATATTTATACCCTGCCCTATTCATGACGCCATCTGAAAAGGAACATTGGCAGATCATACATTTCAACCATTTTTTTCTTAAAAAAACCATGCACCCATGAATAGTTCACAATAAGACAAAAACGTGTAATAAGAAACTATAGGGTCAATTTTTATTTCATTGATTTGTAAGTATAAGCAATAGTCATAGTGATACTTAATTTTAAAAAAATCTGGAAAAAATAAAGCGCTTTAATTCTATTGCAGGTGCCTTTAAGTGCCTGAGATGGATGGCAACTGGCTGATGGTTTAAGTAGGCAGGTGAGTTTCATTCTGCTCCCCCTGAGTGCCTACTGGCACCATCTGCACCTGCTCATCCATAACTGGCGCTGTAAGTTTTGTTATCACTCTAGCACTAATCAAAAGAGAAAACTGTCACCGCCAGTGTCCTGTGGAACCTCCCAATTATGCTCTTCAGGAATGACAGCAGCACTTAACTTCCTCTGCTGGGTAAATGACCACCATCAATCTATACAGAATAGCAATAAGCCATCAGGCTGCAAATGATTTTTTTTAAGGGAAAGAAATCCCCAGCCTGGAATTTATGAAAGGTGAAAAGCAACTCAAGGCTATTTTATGCCCCTCCTCTGGGGCCCCGCTCCTTAGGTGAGGGTGCTCGCACTCACAGGGCCTGGGGAGACGTCTGCATTAGCGTTAAACAGAATTTATGCCTTTTAATCTACTCAAAAGGTGCTTAAGCATCCCTTGCGCTACAATGCAGAACAGAATGCCAGTTTTTAAATATGGGGGTCGTTTTCATAAAACAGTGTACATAATCTGTGTGCCCTTCCTTTTTGAGGGCACTGCTATAGAGCGTTTCTCTAGAGTGCCTTTTCCATTTATTCTTTCTAATTGTCTCTGTGATAACCTTAATATAAAGTACTAAAGATCCAAACTCGCTTTGCTTTATTTTTTTATTATTTTCTTTTCCATTATTGCAGGCCACCCATGTTGACAAATCCAGATTGAGGTATAAACTGTCTTTGAATGAGGTCTCAATTACTTGCACTGGTGGCATTGGTTTAGAAATGAGGTACGCCCTAGAGAGCAATATCTGTGCCTTTTGTGTGGCTATGAAAGGAAATAATCCCTTAAACCCTTCACATTTTCATAGCTTGGAGTCTCTCCATCTAACAATATAATGCAATGATTACTCGTGTTAAAAAGATACTTTAAGACAAATACTTTGAAGTCAACATGACATCAAAATTGACCCAATTTATTTTCTTAATACACATTCCCGGTCTTATTGTGCATGATTCATAGGTCCACATATATATAGTGTAGTCAAAATGTAAAGGCTTGCTCCGCCTCTAAAACAACTTTCTTTTTCAGATGACATCACAAATCCCTCTTGCTTGTCAAACCCCACCCTTCCAACCACATGGCACCATTCTGGTATGGAATGCCCACTTTTTAAAATCCAATAAATTCTCAGTGGATAAGTCCCTGCATTTTTTCTCAATGAATATTCTGTCTCACTCGGAAATATGTCAGATTATGAAAGTAAAATTAATTGCGAACGACATTTCATGTGGACTTCACTCACTATCCGTGGCTGAGCTTAAATAGTTACATTTACTACATTTGTAATAGTATTTAACACATGTAAACAACACTGTTAATAACAGAGTGCATTGCGAAAATGGGAAACAGGAAAGTCTATTACTAATTTAAAAAAATAGAGAACATCCTACTTACAATGAAACACTGATCAGTCATTAGGTACAATAAATAAGTGCAGTTAACTTAACGTGATTAGAGACAAAGGGTAAGCGCAATCTGCAGCTAATTACAAACTTTAAACATCATTTCAACAATCCCCTACAGTTTTCTTTTATTCCTCATTGCCAGCAGTGACAGAACAGAACATTTCATTGTTTATATGTGTTGTCTTTATTAAGCCCAAGGCAGATACTTCAACCTTGATACATTAAAGTGTGTATGAAAAATATTACTTGCACAGTGGAAATTGTAGACTAGTAAACATTATTTTATTTCTAATTCACTTTAATTCTGTTGTGATAAAATCAGCACTGTCAACTTGCAATGGCAGTATTATAATTCTTGAACTGGATTGTATGTGCACGCCGAGAATGAGTCTCTATATAGAGGCATTTTGCTGACACAGGTGTTGCTGACATATGGAGCCCACCTCCAAGAGTCTCTTTGCATTTAAAACAATCCTTTCTCTTGACTTCCACCATTATTTGTGTGTAGGGAAAAACAAAACCTTAAAGTTAAATCCTGTAAGAAAGTTTCCAGGGAACGATACAGATGTACAGATCTATCTAAATATTTATAGAATTTACCACATCATTTTGGTTCTACACTCCCAAACTACCAACTTTAATTTGGGAATTTTAATACTATAATATATTATTATATTAATAAATACATTATTTATTAGCATGTTAATTACATTAATATACTAATATAATTACATAATATTAATTATATATGTAGTATGATGTAGTTTTTGCAGTAGGATGTAGTTATTGAAATTAATAATATAATCTTTATTTTAATTTTTAATATACAATGTTAAATGATTTACTAAAAATGTAAATTTTATTTGTTAACTGAATTCAGCTATTTATTAATGTTATATAAATACTTTAATATGCAGTATAATAGTATTTGTAATCTGTAGTATTTGTTGTATTTTTGTTTTATTAAAAACAATACTTAAAAGGGATAGTTCACCCAAAAAATGAAAATTCTCTCATAATTTACTCACCCTCATGCCATCCCAGATGTGTTTGACTTTTTGTCTTCTGCAGAACACAAACAAAGATTTTTAGAAGAATATCTCAGCTCTGTAGGTTCACAAAATGCAAGTGAATGGTGACCAAAACCTGAAGCTATAAAAAGCACCTAAAGGCAGCATAAAAGTAATCCATAAGACTCCAGTGGTTTAATCCATGTCTTCTGAAGAGATCTAATCGATTTTGGGTGAAAACAGACCAAAATATAACTATTTTTACATTATACATCTTACCATTGCAGTCTCTAGGCACGATCGTGATTTCAAGCTTGATTACACTTCCTAGTGCTCGACACATGCACAAAGCACTAGAGGGTGCTAAGAAGTGTAATCAAGCTTGAAATCACGATCGCCAAGGAGACTGCTTTCAAGATTTATAGTGAGGAGTAACATTCTGGTCTGTTCTCACCCAAAACCGATTGGATCGCTTCTGAAGTCATGGATTAAACCACTGGAATCTTATGGATTATTTTCATGCTGCCTTTATGTGCCTTTTGAAGCTTCAAAGTTTTGATCACCATTCACTTGCATTGTATGGACCAACAGAGCTGAGATATTCTTCTAAAAATCTTCGTTTTGTGTTCTGCAGTAAAAAAAAAATCAATAAATAAAAGTCAGAGAGTAAGTAAATGCTGAGAGAATTGTAATTTTTGAGTGAACTATTCTTTAAAAATACTTAATTTATAAATATTAGCATTGTTTTAGCTTTTAATATGATAATTTAATAGGACAAAAGTGCTCTAGCACTAGTGGCACTTCCAAAAGGACATTCGCTGTATTGCTGTCCTTTTTAAGAGTTTATAATAAGTAGAAATTTTTTTAATTCATGTAGTTTATAAATACATTTTTAAATACAAATGTGGAGATACTGTCCCTCAAATTTCAGATTATTTTGTCATCATTTACTCACGCTCATGTTGTCCCTAACCCATATGTATAAGATTTTCTGTTTTTCATGGAACACAAACAGAGAATGATAGGGACTAACAATCACCATACACTTTCATTGCATCTTTTTTCCAAACAATGAAAGTGAATAGTGGCTAAGGGTAAAATTATGCAAAACATCATCTTTCGTGTTCTATGAAAGAAAGAAAAGTCATACGCGGTTTGGAATAACATGAGGGTTAGTAAATGATGACAGCATTTTCAATTTAATTTGAACTATCTGTTTAAGCATTAGCAGACGGGCCTATAATAGAATAATGTAGAATATTTATAAGACCATGAACTCCCATGAGTGGACTATTGGCAGACATTTGCAGTGAGCTATATTGATCATGGCGTGGCCTCTGTCCTCGACACTGAGAGGAGTCCAGATAATGAGCTTCCGGTTAAACGTCCTCCACTTACAGGGAAAAAAACATTCCAGCAGGGCTAAAGTGCTCCTTACGCCCCCCAATATATTTTGTACGGTCTAATTAACTTTGTAAGCAATCTCAATTACTTTGTGCCCAGGGAAGCGTCGGCCGGGCGCACACTCCTTAAGCAAGTGTGTTATCCTTTTAAAAAATGAGCTGGGAAGGCAGCCCTCGGACAACTGAGCCATTCACTTAATTTGTCTTTGGCCAAGTTGGATGGTTATGCATTTAAAAACACATTCAATCTTATAAACCAAAAATTAAATGTACTCAGCTGTGATGGTCCTCTGTGCATCTGCTATTTATATGCTAATCTCCTCTCTTATGGAGAAAATCTTGCAAATTATTACAGCAAACCAATAACTTAGGTGTATGGACTAGCGGGCTGGGTGACTGCAGAGCAGAATGAAGCGCTCTTTGTCATAAGAACACGTTCTAAGCTGTCTGGGGTGAGAGTTTAAAGTAGGCAATTTTAACTATTTTTTTGCCACATAGTATATTTCAGAGATGTGCTCACTTTAGAAGCACCCATGTGTGCATATCTCACTTTGAAAACAGACAGAGTTGTATGTTTTGATGGGAAAAAAACATCAATGATAATTGCCGCTGAATTTAAAGAGGAAAAAAATGTTAGATATCCTTTTTTTATTTTTTTGACTATCCTATTTCATTTAGAAATGTCACATTACAAAGATAATATAGGTTGCGAATGCTATTTCAAGTTTATCTTGTATACAAATAAAAAAAATGACTTGACCCTTTAATGTTGGGTACTTTCAGAACTTTTCACACAAAATAAAATACTTAAAGTAATGTTCCGGGTTCAATAAAAGTGAAGCTCAATCGACAGTATTTGTTGCATAATATTGATTGCCACAAATTAACTTTGACTTGCCCCTCCTTTTATTTCAAAAAAGCAAAAATGGAGGTTACAGTGAGACACTTACAATGGAAGTGAATGGGGGCCAAATTTTAAACATTAAATACTCACTTTTTCAAAGTATAGCCACAATACGTAAACAATGTGCATGACTAAAGTGTGACAGCATCACTTACTAACCTTTTCTGTGTAATGTTATAGCCAATTTTACAACTTCATTATCATGACGATGTAGTCAACAATCCCTAAAACCCTAAAATGACTGTAAAAATGACAATTTACACAACTTTACAGCTCAAATAATACATCAAAGTTTAAACAGAAGAATTAATGCAAGTGCTTTTTATAAATTATAAGCTTCCGATTTCTGCATTTAAACCCTCCAAAAATTGGCCCCATTCACTTCCATTATTAGTGCGTCACTGTAACCTCCATTTTTGCTTTTTTTTAACATAAGCGTCAAAATACATTTTTGTGGTAATCAGCATTCTGCCACAAAAGCAGTCGATTAAGCTTAGCTTGTTTTGAACCCGGAACATTCCTTTAAAGGAATAGTTCACCCAAAAATTCCAAAAATAAACTCTTTTTTTATCTGTGGAACCAAAATGAGATATTAGGCAGAACGTTAGCCTTTTCCCATACAATGAAAGTGAATTGTGACTGTCAGTCCCTAATATTCTCCCAAACATCTCCTTTTGGTTCCACTGTGGAAAGAGAGTCATTCAGGTTATACAGCACACCATGAGGGTGATTAAATGATGACAGATTTTTCACTTTTGGTGACTACCCCTTTAATCGGTTGTTGTTTTTTTAGTTGCGTAAATCCACAACTAAAGCTAATAGTCAAGTCCCAGTAATTACTTTAGAATCCTTCTAAACATAGAAATGCTTTGACAATAAAGGCAAACAGAAAAATATAAAAAGTCAAATGACAACTGTTCACGATTTTTTAGCTCCGCAATCAGCAGGAGTTTATGGAGTCAAAAGCAATTCTGCCTATGTCAGAGCAATGATCCAGGGAATAAAGTAATGGAATGCTTCAAGGCTAAAAAGGAAAAACTAATTATGATAAAGGCCTTTAAGTTGTTGCTTTATCACAAAGCACTGACTTTTTGCATTGAAAATCATCAGTGAGACTGATAAACCTCTCTGGCGTGCGGTAAAGTGCTTTGTCAATGTCACGCCCCTCCTTCCTTTCCATCCTGCCTGTTCTTTCGCACCCAGTTAAAAACGGATATCATGTGTCATAATGATGTGTCTCCTAACTGCTCACTGTGTCCCATTCCTCCCGAGAGTGAGCAAATCTCCATTAGCACATGAGCGACGCCTCCCCACACAAACGCCCCCGCATCGATGGAGAGATGCATGGCTTCAGAATTTGACCAAATATCATAAACATTCTAATCTCAAATGTGCACACTGATATTCTTAACATTTTGAAGACTCAAAATACACATGATCTGCAAAACGCTAGTGTCTCATGTGTGATGAAATTGCGCCCTCCTCTGGTGAGAATTCATTACTGAAGATGGCCCAATTACACATTTGCAATGTTCGGAATGGAATATTAGTCTACTGCTTATTGCACATGATATGCTGTCTACTACATACATAGTGTACGTATTATGAAACAATAAATGTACAGTAGCATGCTACATTGTGTCACATGATCTCATTATGTTGCATGTTTATTTCAGCAAGTGGTGTCCAGATATTCTCTTGGAAATAAAAGGGTTATTTTAGCATTTTTAATCCAAGTGTACTTGAAAAATTTTAATAATCAAATAATGAGTCAAGAACTAGATATTCAAAATCATGGCTAATATTACTTTCCAGTCACACTGGAAACAGTCAAGTTGATTTCCTCCAAACAATCAGCACCAAAAATGTGAAAAACTCTGCAAATTTCATCTGGGCCTGCGTATGTAATACCATCTCCATTAGTTGATTTGTTTCCGTTTTCATGATGGAGTTAAAACTGAAACTCACCACTCTTCTCTCTCTGTTCTTATAGTCTGTATGAAGATGCTCATGTTTTTTCAAAGCATTCTCCAGTGACTTCTTTAACTCAGTGGCTCTTCGCATCAGGTTTTCCTCTACGCCAACCTTTGTAAAAACCTGGAGGTAAATCCAACAATTATAACCTCTTAATAAAGGAATCTGTCAATACAGTATACTCATACAGTATGTGAAAATTCTGTCACATAAGTCAAAAATGAAAATTCTGTCATCATTTTCTGTCATTTACATCAAACCTGTATGACTTTATTTCTTCCACGGAACTAAATAACCAAATATATTTTTTTTGTATGTCTAGTGTACCCTTTTTTTATAATGGGGACTGGAGCTTTCGAGCTCCAAAAGTGACAAAAAAGCCCCATCAAAGTAGTCCATACAACTTGTTATTCACTGAAAATATTCCCCTCCAATACCATATTTGAATATAAGCAAATGTGAATAAGATAAGAGAGCTTCGTAAAAGTGAATTTAGGATTCAAGGATTACAAAGGATTTACCGTGAATAATAGTAAAAATTCAGTCCGTTCCTCACACAAAGCAATTGTGTGACTTCCGAAGACTTGGAATATAACACATGGTTTTACATTTAATCCTTTTTGGAGTTTTAAGGAACAGTTCACCCAAAAATAAAAATTCTCTCATCATTTACTCACCCTCATGCAATCCCATATGTGTGATACAATACTACTTTATTCATCCCTGGAGGGAAATTAAGGCATTACAGCAGCAGAGACATAGATACTACAAAAGAGAACAATAGCAATACAGTTAATGCAACATAATACAATAATAAATATGAAAAAAGACAACAACAAAAATTAAGTAAATGATCAATCACCATCATCATACTGCAGTAATAATATTTAAAATAAAATTTAAAAATGTAACTTGCAGAAATGTTATGCAAGCATGGCGGACAGTGTTAATTTCTGTAAAAATCACAGTGCAACTTTCTTCAGCAGGACACAAAGATTTTTAAGAGAATATTTAAGCTCTGTTGGTCCTCACATTGCAAGTCAACAGGGTCCAAAACCTTGAAGCTCCATAAAGCACATAAATGCAGCATAAAAGTAATCTATATGACTCCAGTGTTTCAATCCATGTCTTCAGAAGCAATATGATAGGTATGGGTGAAAAACAGATCAATATTAAGTCCTTTTTACTATAAGTTCTCCTCCCTGCCCAGTAGGTAGCGATCTGCGTGAAGAATGAGAATTCGCCAAAAACAAAAAAACAATGTGAAAGTGGCGATTGATAGTAAAAAGGACTTAAATATTGATCTGTTTCTCACCCACACCTTTCATATCCCTTCTGAAGACATGTATTTAACCACCGGAGTGTTATGGATTACTTTTATGCTGCCTTTATTTGCATATTGTAGCTTTAAAATTTGCTCACCATTCACTTGCATTGCATGAACCAACAGAGATGAAATATTCTTCAAAAATCTTTGTTTGTCATGCACATCTGGGATGGCATGAGGGTGAGTAAATGATGAGAGATTTTTCAATTTTGGGTGAACTTACCCTTTAACAGTGTACATCATATCCACTTTCATTGTATGGAAAAGAGCCACCTGGACATCTCCTTTCAAATTCCATAGAAGAAAGAGTAACATTTAGGTTTAGAACAATATGAAGGCAAGAAAATGATGACATATTTTTTCAGTTTTGGATAAATTCACCCTTTAAGATGGTCTCCTGATTGGTCAGCTGGTTTACCTGGATACAAAATTGCACCAGAGGCATGTGTCTGGTTGAGATGAGTCTATGAAGATCCCTCACAGTGTTTACTATTGCCTCATTCTCCTCCGTCTCCCTCACTTTTAAATCTGTAAACATGTTTCAGATTGTTACTTCAACTTTGATTCTTCATTTTAACGAAGCCAAATTAACATTTAGCTCTGAAAATGTTTATTAGTGGATTATTGTATATGCTACAAGGTTCAAAGCAATCATAAACTCAAAGCTTTTAAGCATGTGTGTTCAAAATGTTGAGCATGGACTTTACCCTGAGTCTGACTGGCTATTGAAAGGATATTATCGAAATGCAATAAAGCTCATACATTCAGCAACACTGAAGTTTTGAACACCAGCAGCCTAAACTTACATACTGTGATTCATTTGATATGCCATCTATACATGAAAAAGAACTTGTGACTTATTCTTTAAATGTCATTTGTGCATGTTAGATATTTAAAAATGTTATTTCCATGACATTTCTTGAATGTATTGTCACCATCTACTTTTCCCATGGTTCAAGTATTCGTGTTATGCAAGTATTTTGAGGCACTCCAGCAAATCATTAACTTCTTTTGGCAAGGCCTTTGTAGTCAACATGTAAGCAATTAAAATGTTTGGTTTACTGATTTATATAATTAAAATAATAAACTATAATAATAATAATAAATTAAAATATATTTTCTTTAAATTCAATGCATGTTCATATGCCTGGGAATTCAACCCAGCTTATCAGGAGAACTGCACATCCTCTTACATTGTGTACTAACCAGACGCGCCATGTCAAGTTTTCCGCAACAAGTAATCAGATGATATTTGATGTTTTATGCGTGTAATCTGGAGCTCAATTTTGGACCAATGCGTAATAACAGCGCAGAAACAGAAACCAAGTGATCAACGAAATGTTGAGATATGCAAGATATCAAAAAAGAAAGCACATTACAAATCAGTGGCTGCTAAAAATGCAGTTTCACAAGAGTTTTGTGAATATGTAGGTTTATACCTTCCATCTCCTGTTTGGCCTTGTCGAGCTTCTCTTTATAAATTCTTTCCAGTCTCTTCTGTCTCTCCTCGTCTCTTCCTCTCAGCTAGTGTTCTCGCTTCAACATCATGGAAATCTACCTGGTGGAAAATAGACAAAACGCACTTTAGAAGACCTTCGATCATTCTGATGACCAAACATGTTTTAATAATACTGCATACGACAAATTATGAAAACTAGTCACATAATGTGTAGTCTGTAATCAATTAAACATGCATTATAAATCTTAATCTTTGTTTTTTTACAGAAACATAGTGGAAAGTCTTTCTATGTAATATGATGTATTGGTCCCTCTATTACAACTATTTTGAAAAGTTGTTCAAACAGTCATTTTTTCAATTTATAAATGATGAACTAATGAACATGGTATTGGAAAAATGAATAGAATATATTCTTGCTTGTTTCATTCATTTCTCAATCTATTGCCATCAGGAACACAATATCTCTTACATAACAATCTTTAAATAATTACATAACTCCTGTCATGTAATCAGAAAAGCGGCATGGTTGAAATTGATGGGATGGTCACAGAAGTAGTGTGTACTTTTTAAATCCATTTAAGGAAGTGATATCCCAGAGACAGTTCCTTATACGCCTCTCCATACGTGGCGTGCCATGACTGTACAGTCTGGATGGCAAGCATCCTGAGTTTTCGATGGAGGCAGAGGCTGCTCCACGTCTGTTTCCACGGTGAGTTCCAGAAACTCGTGAAGGTTTGTGATGAGAAGAACTCTGAAGTGATGCGATCGGCTGAACACCTCACTGACCATCTGGAAGGCGGAGAGACGGATCTCTGCGTGGTCTTGGTTCAGTTGGGTCATGATCAGGTGGTAGAAATGATAAATGTAATCACTGGAAACTCTGTGAACAGACAAAGCATTGAGGATTAATTCAACAAGGAGCATATGAGCATACACAAAAACTGTGATTACATTTAAACACACAAAGCAAAATTAATGAAGGCACTTGAGTAAATAAACATTTGATTGTATTCGCTTCTACTTTATGATGAATGTGATTTAACGACTTAAAGGAATAGTTCACCCAAAAATGAATTAAAAAAAATAAAAAATAAAAAAATAAAAAAGTATCAAGAGGTCTGCTGAAATCTGTAATCTCTCTCATACTTGCACATTTTCTTCACTTCCTTCATTTTTGTCTTGATTCAGCTGTGGTTCTCCAGAGGTAGTCAGCTCCTCAACCAGTTCTGACAGCTTATCCCGCGTTGTTTGGTCCATCCTGATGGAAACCTGATGAAAGATACTGGAGTATAAGTCAACCCAAAGATCAATGTGAAATTGTGCATTTCCATTATGACCTTAAGTGACTTCCCATCATCGTTCTGCACAATTAAAGAAGCAACACACACTATCAGTCGAAAGTTTTGAAACACTTGACTGAAATGTTTCTCATGATCTTAATCTTTTGATCTGAAGGCGTATGCTTAAATGTTTGAAATTAGTTTTGTAGACAGAAATATAATTGTGCCACCATATTAAATTTCATTACAAAACTAAAATTTAATTAAATGTTTTTGAAATTGATGACTTGGACCAAATAAAGAAAAGCAGCCATTAAGTGCCCAACACAGATGGGAACTCCTTCAGTACTGTTTAAAAAGCATCCCAGGGTGATACCTCAAGAAGTTGGAGAATGTCAAGAGTGCATGTCTGCAAAAACTAGGCAACAGGTGACTACTTTGAAGATGCTCAAATATAACACAGTTTTGATTTATTTTGGATTTCGTTTAGTCACAACATAATTCCCATAGTTCCACTGATGTTATGCCATAGTTTTAAAGACTTTATTATTATTCTAAAATGTGAAGAAAAAAAAAAAAACGAACAAGTAAGTGTTTCAAAACTTTTGACCGGTAGTGTACAGTGCATCCGGAAAGCATTCACAGCGCTTCACTTTTTATGTTACAGCCTTATTCCAAAATGGATTGAATTCATTTTCCTCAATTCTACAAACAATACCCCATAATGACAACATGAAAGTTTGTTCAAAATCTTTGCAAATTTATTAAAAAAAAAAAAAAAAAAAAAAAAACACCCCACACACACCACACAAACACATGTACATAAGTATTTACAGCCTTTGCTCAATACTTTGTTGAAGCACCTTTGGCACCAATTACAGCCTCAAGTCTTTTTGAGTATGATGCTACAAGCTTGGCACACCTATTTTTGGGCAGTTTCTCCCATTCTTCTTTGCAGGACCTCTCAAGCTCCATCAGGTTGGATGGGGAGCGTCGGTGCACAGCCATTTTCACATCTCTCCAGAGATGTTCAATCAGGTTCATGTCTGGGCTCTGGCTGGGCCACTCAAGGACATTCACAGAGTTGTCCCGGAGCCACTCCTTTGTTATCTTGGCTGTGTGCTTAGGGTCGTTGTCCTGTTGGAAGATGAACCTTCGCCTCAGTCTGAGGTCCAGAGCGCTCTGGAGCAGGTTTTCATCAAGGATGTCTCTGTACATTCTTCCATTTACGGATGATGGAGGCCACTGTGCTCATTGGGACCTTCAATGCTGCAGAAATCTTTCTGTACCCTTCCCCAGATCTGTGCCTCCATACAATCCTGTCTCGGAGGTCTACAGACAATTCTTTGGACTTCATGGATTGGTTTGTGCTCTGACATGCACTGTTAACTGTGGGACCTTATATAGACAGGTGTGTGCCTTTCCAAATCATGTCCAATCAACTGAATTTACCACAGGTGGACTCCAATCAAGTTGTCGAAACATCTCAAGGATGATCAGTGGAAACAGGATGCACCGGAGCTCAATTTTGAGTGTCATGGCAAAGGCTGTGAATACTTATATACATGTGATTTTTTTTTTTTTTTTTCGATTTTTTTTTTTAATAAATTTGCAAAGATTTCAAACAAACTTCTTTCACGTTGTCATTATGGGGTATTGTTTGTAGAATTCTGAGAAAAATAATTAATTTAATCCATTTTGGAATAAGGCTGTAACTTAAAAAAATGTGGAAAAAGTGAAGCGTTGTGAATACTTTCCGGATGCACTGTATCTGTAACAAAAGTGTACCGCTTGTAACAATGTAAATTATCTAGGACAGACAGACAGACAGATAGATAGATAGACAGATAGATAGATAGGCAGACAGATAGATAGACAGACAGATAGGCAGGCAGGCAGGCAGACAGACAGACAGATAGATAAATGATAGGCAGACAGACAGATAGATAGGCAGACAGACAGACACACAGACAGACAGACACATGATAGGCAGGCAGACACATAGATAGGCAGACAGACAGGCAGGCAGACAGATAGATAGGCAGACAGACAGATAGGCAGACAGACACATAGATAGGCAGACAGACATATAGATAGGCAGACAGACAGATAAGCAGACAGACAGATACAGACAGACCGACAGATAGACAGATAGAAGGCAGACAGACAGATAAGCAGACAGATAGATAGGCAGACAGACAGGCAGGCAGGCAGGCAGGCAGGCAGGCAGATAGATAGGCAGACAGACCGACAGACCGATAGATAGATAGATAGACAGACAGACAGATAAGCAGACAGATAGATAGGCAGACAGACAGGCAGGCAGGCAGGCAGGCAGATAGATAGGCAGACAGACCGACAGACCGATAGATAGATAGATAGACAGACAGATAAGCAGACAGATAGATAGGCAGACAGACAGGCAGGCAGGCAGGCAGGCAGATAGATAGGCAGACAGACCGATAGATAGATAGATAGATAGATAGATAGATAGATAGATAGGCAGACAGATAGATAAATGATAGGCAGACACATAGATAGGCAGAGAGACACATAGATAGACAGACAGACAGACAGACAGATAGATAGGCAGGCAGGCAGGCAGACAGACAGACAGACAGATAGATAGAGAGAGAGAGATAGGCAGGCAGGCAGGCAGGCAGATATAAAGTCATATATACAGAATTACAATGATCAGGGTTGCCTGATCCCTTTATAACCACATTAATAATAATTAGCATAGTAAAGATCTATGTTGCAAATATTCACCTGATCTAGACACTGTTAATTCAGCATAACAGTCACCATCACCTGACTGTTCACCAATGACTGAAAGCTTCAGATTTCAGCTTTGTGTCTCTGATTTGTCTCTTTATGTCTTTGAGTGGGAGAAATGACACAACGCGTACCTCATCCACCTGCTATAATAAAGAAAGCTCTATATATTTGGCGATATTATAACACATTTATGCTTCCGTTCAGAATAAAAAAAATTTTTTTTTTTTTAAAAAAAACTAATTTCAGCGTCTCTCTCGTCTATTTAAGTAATGTAAACACAGCTCAACTCATATAAAAGGTAACAACGGCGTCGATTCTACCGTTTTCAAAATAAGAGTCACCCTCACGTGAAAACGGAATGCTCTACAACTGAAACTTTACAACGGAATTGTTAATAGAATTCTACAATAATACAAATTATTTCGTTTTTATGTGAAGTGTGTGTGTGTGTGTGTGTGTGTAGTCGTGCACCTGTTCCTCACGCGATATATTTGGCATAGCTCATGATTATTAATGACGTAACTTGGCGTTATTTGGTAAACGTCCAGTGTCATAGCCTAATTAATATTCATGAGCCAAGCCTTTATTAAAAATTCGCCCACTGAATACCGCCCACTTGTCTTTCAGCCAATCAGTAAGGCCAACTGTCCAAAAGACACGTAACCTAATTAATATTAATTAAAACAAGCCTTCATTGTACACTCGAGTGACGCACTTTGTAAATTTGTAAACTTGTTGTGGGTGGGTACAAGAGTGCAATAAATAGGCTTCACTCAGACCTGAGGGCGATTGATTAGGCAGTCAAGACATCCCTCGACAAAGATGTTAACAATGCTGGCTCGGATTTGTCTGGTATTCTGTTTGGCAGGTGTGGTTTTTAACTCATTTTGGGCATTAGGAACATCAGAAGTCTGATGTTTTCGTAATGTTTTTCACTAAAACCTTCTACAATGGATATCTTGTATGTTCTACAGTAATTACAATATTTGTTCCACTTTCTATTTTCTCTAAACAGCTCTGGCAACAGCAGCTGTCATTCCTGATGGCTCAAAAGTGGTGAGTTGATGGTTATAGCCTAATCATGTATTAGTTTTGCTCACCTGTCTGTATCTGAGTTATGTAACTGTCTGAATGCTTCTGTTGCCAGCCTGACTGTTCGATATACCACCTGCCCATCTGCACCCGAGAGTATAACCCTGTGTGTGGTACTGATGGGGTTACATACCCCAACGAATGCTCACTGTGTCTGGAAAATATGTAAGTCACAATTAGTTTGTGGTTTGTTTGATCCTTTATCTACAATTCAGATGGTCATAATGTTCCATGCAATGTCTCTTGACTCAATGTCATGTAGTTGTTTGAAACCACAGACTGAAAAACATGTTGTTGTTTGACTGTCTTGTCATAGGGAGTTAAAGGTCAACACGCTGATCTCCAGACAGGGTGAATGCTGAGACCCAAATACGCCTATTTTTGTTTGGAATGTGAAAAGGCTGTGGTTGAATTGCATCTTTATTTTTAACCAAATTAAGTTTTAACCCCAAGATGAAGTGTTTGGTTCCTTTTATTGTATATCCATTCAGTTTTAATAGAACAAATGCGTAAATAAAACCTGATATAACTACTTTTCAGTTTCCTTTTTTTATTATAAAAGATGTCATTTTAAAGGTACACTCTGTAAAAACTAAAAGGAGAAAATATATACACGCAGTACTGTGCAAAATTCTTAGGCACTTAAGATGTTTATTTATATCTTCAGCTTTAGTGTGTCAATAGGAAATATAAATGTTAGACTCCCAAACATTACTTTTGCAAAAGAAAAGCTTAGAATAGAAGAACAGGGAGCCCTGCAACAGATGTCATGGCCCCCACAGAGCCCCCCACTGAACATCGTGTCAGTCTGAGATTATATAAAGAGACAGAAGCAATTGAGACAGCCTAAACAGATAGAAGAACTGTGGTGAATTCTCCAAGAAGCTTGGAACATCCTATCTGCCAAGAAAAACTGTGTCCAGGTGTACCTAGGAGAATTGGGGCTGTTTTGAAGGCAAAGGTGGTCACACTGAATATTGATTTAGCTTTTTTATGTTTACTGGACTTTGTATAATGTTAATTGATAAATGAAAACTATTTATGGCATTATTTTTGAAGAAATCCTCGCTATGCAACATTTTTCACAAGTGCCTGAAACTTTTGCACATAACTGGTGTGTGGTGTGTGTTTAATTATTTTGTCTTCTTGGACTTAAACTAACACCTAGGGGCCTGGTTGTAGCATCCATTTAAATGTTTTCAGTTAACAATGTCATCGTAAAAATTCCCTGTTCACAGTCAGCCATGATCAATTTAATACATGAGTGAAAATGTCCAATAATGGCAGTTATTATCATTTGAGTAGTATTTGTCTGGTCATGTGATCATAACATGGCCCCTCTCCATGTAGAATAAAACGGCTTTGATAAAGGGATAGTTCACCCAAAAATGAAAATTCTCTCATTTACCCACCCTCCTGGCATCCCAGTTGTGTATGACTTTCTTCTGCAGAACACAATTTGAGATTTTTAGAAGAATTCCTCAGCTCTGTTGGTTCTCACAATGCATGTGAATGGGTGTCAAAATTTTGAAGCTCCAAAATCCTCATAAAATGAGCATAAAAGTAATCCATATGACTCCAGTGGTTTAATCCATGTGTTCAGACATGATATTATAGGTGTGGGTGGGAAACAGATCAATATTTAAGTCTTTTTTTTTTTTTTTTAATTATTATAAATTCTCCTTCCTGCCCAGTAGGGGGTGATATGCATGAAGACTGTGAATCACCAGAAACACAAGAAGAAAGCAAAAGTGAAGTGGAGATTGACTGAGCAGGGAGGAGAATTTATAGTTCAAAAGGACTTGAATATCGATCTGTTTCTCACCCACACATATCATACTGCTTCAAAAGATATGGTTTTAACCACCAGAGTCATCTGGAGTACTTTTATTTTGCCCTTATGTGGATTTTGGAGCTTCAAAAGTTTGGCACCCATTCACTTGCATTGTATGGACCAAAAGAGCTGAAATGTTCTTCTAAAAATCTTCATTTGTGTTCTGCAGAAGAAAGAACGTCACACACATCTGGGATGGCATAAGGGTGAGTAAATGATGAGAGAATTGTCATTTTTGGGTGAACTATTCCTCTAAGGTTACAGATATAACTGGAGTCTTTATCTCATGTGAGTGGTCATGATTTTATAAGTCTGTTTTAAAGTTCCAATTAATATCTTTAGGTGTAATTTGTTTTTAAATGAGGAAATAATTACTGTGTGCACCTTTTTAGCATTAACTGAAGTAATGCAAAGAGCTCCCTAGCACTTTTTAGGATGAATATGAAGAATAATAGTGTTCTTTCTAACAGTGGTTCTCAATCCTAGGTTGTGAAAAATGTTCCATTTGTTATATAAACACTGTGCCTGTACACACAGTCAACTTTAGAGAGATGAGAAGGGTTGTTGTAGATGATAAGATAATATATCTGTGACACATTAGGTGTGTGAACTGTTGCTGACTTGGAGTAAGTGCATTGCTATGTTTGGAATAGCATACTACTACTGTTTCTGCTGTATCTAATACACAAGTCAAAATTTGGCCAAGCAACTGTGTAGAATTTCTAGAGCCTTCATATCTAGTATCTTAAATACTAGTTAACATCCCTAACGGGACTATTAGTTTTATCTTCAAATCCTAAACATATAGACAAGAACACATGATCAAATGATAAACAAACAGCAACAAGGTTCCTTCAAATTATGCTAAGCAGTTGCAAAATCACACTTTGCTCTTAAAATAAACATAACAATTACACTAGATGGATGGTCAAAACATATGGTGTCATCTTCCTGTACAATGTGCCATATCTCAGATCTCTAAGCTAGAAATGATGAGGGTAAGCAAGTTTTGTAGAGTTAGAACAGGACAAACTGGTTAATTTGTGGAACATTTCAGCAGGTGTCTCCCCTGTAAGGGTGACCCCAGGAAAAGGTTGTGTGGCTTAGAAACAGCATATATTTGGTTACTTTGAATACTTCCCTTTTATTTCCAATAATGCATTATGTTTTCGGGGTTTTTTTTCTGAAAAGTGAAAAAGTGAGAAAGGAAAATAAAATGTTGCCATAGCTACACCGCACTGATACAGGGTTAAGTAGTGAAGTACAAAACAGCACTGCAAAACGTTTACTGAAGGAGTGAATTCCTCCCAAAATGCTTTAACAGTTAGACAGGCCCAAGTATTTTAAGATGACTTCATAACTTTATAGCAGATCCGATGTTCTGTTAAGTCTTTTCAGTATCGTAACGCATATCCTGTATTTAGAATGACCCAAAGTGAGATGAAGAATATGGTATTTGCTGTTGTTATTTCTGAAGATAAAGTCTAGACAATATATTGTAAGAGGACTGGAGAGAAGATTTTAAGATGCAACCAAGAATAACACATATAACACTAGCAACTGAACAGATTGTATGTATACTATAATCATTTCTAACATTGGAATCGAAACTTGTTCACACGATGTTCAGTGGAGGGCTCTGTGGGGGCAATGGCATCTGTTGCAGGGCTCCCTGTTCTTCTATTCTAATCTTTTCTATTGGCAAAAGTAATGTTTGTGAGTCTAACATTTATATTTCCTATTGACACACTAAAGCTGAAGATACAAATAAACATCTTAAGACAAATGCTTTTGTGAAAAACGTTTTAGTGCCTAAAACTTTTGCGCAGTACTGTGTGTGTATATATATATATATATATATATATGAAATACACCTAATATTTTAATTTGACTTGGGGGAACTGCAGGTTAATTAAATAAAACCTAAGTCTGAACTAGACTCATTGACATACTGAAATAAAGTGGGCTAATTAAAAACGAACCTTTTTAAGCTATAAAGAATACCTGTTATTTCATAAACATTTTCCTGGTGGTGGTCAGAAAAGCTAATTCCTGGGGATCAGAGTGATCAAACTGTTATCTTTGTTTACACTGTTTTAATATGAACTTTGTGTCCTGTTGCAACCAGATCAAAGAAATGACTCATGAATTCACATCAAAGAAACACATTTATCCACCCTATATTGGATAGTTCAGTTTGTCTTTGGATCACTCCCTCAAATAATTGAAATGTTTTCATCTTCTAACTTATTACATTTATTACAAATTCTCATTTATTCCTTTAGCAGATGCTTTTGTCCAAAGTGACTGGAGGAATGCCTCAAATATGCATTCTGAGATTATTTACAATAACTTAGTATATAGACTCTCTCTAGTCCTTGTTTGTGTGTGTGTGTGTGATGTGATCAAACATTGGGGTGTATCCTGTAATACTGCAATAAAAAGCCCAATCAACTCATCACAGCTCAGTTTCATCACATCGGCTGACTTGTGTCTCGGGTCATGAATGATGTTTGCACGGGGTGTCCTTGTTCTTCTCTGTGTTCTAGGTGAGTGCTATAATTATTCATTCTACAATAATCAGGAAGTTGCATATTGGCCCCAAAAGGGAGTACAATGTACATTGATCCTTATATTTCTCTCCAATTTAATTTGATTAATAAGGGTTTTACAAATTTTAATAGAAGTCAAACATATTCTTTAGAATTTTGACTCTTATGTTTGCTGAAATTAGATACTTGGAGAAATGTGTAAACATACAGTGGCTTAAAAATGTATTTGCATTAGATAAAATATCAACCAAGTGGCACTAATTTTAAAGATGAGATAAACAAATTGTACATACATACAGTTTTATGTGTGACTTAAGTACTTTTTGGGAGCACAGACAGGATGACCCCTCTACTGGTAACAATGATAATGTGCATGTTTAATGCAGCCTAGTATTTACAAATTAAACACTCTTATATGAGTATTTGCTCTTGCCATATCATAAAAAAACAGTGCACAAACAGTGGCCATATCAGATGGCGCACGAGTGGTAAATAATTGTACAGAACTGCTGTTCGAAGTTAATTTTTTTCCCCCTCTCCTGGTACAAAATAGCAAATGTTTTCTACTCTTTATGTTGCCAGCCTGTTTGCTCAAGTACTCTGATGTTATGTGCCCAATGATCTATTCACCCATGTGTGGCACCAACGCAGTTATGGGTAGTTTTGCCATTATTAATAAAACACATTATATATTTCAAATATAACTTACTTTTCTGCATGTGACTTGCTTCACTAGTACTCCTTGACCAGCTCCTTTTCATTTTGGGTGAACCATCCCTTTAACAAGAACATTTACTTCTGACACCTTTAAAAGGCGATTATAATTTCTACTATAATGCAGAATTATTTTTACTTTTTGGTTGAGGCGATTCTTTGCTTTACTTGTATCCCAGTCATGGTTCATTGATTACTGAAAAGAACTGACCCGTTATTTGTGGTTTAACTGAATTTTTATAGTGGTCCATTGGACAAAATGAGTACTAGGAAATTCCACTGTTTCAAATATGAATAAAATCCACATAGTTTCCACATTTGCAAAGTCAAAATCTGAATTAGAAATCTGACATTAAACCACTTCTACCACATCAAATGAACATTAAAGATTTTTTGTTCTTTACTTAAAATGTTGTCCTCCAGGTACACATCATAAATGACTTCAAACAAAGGGGATAGATGTGTTTTAGTGCAGAGTTTACCTCTAGATATAAGTGCAACAAATTTCCAAACCCTTCAACTGACATAGTACAAGTCTTCTTTTGTCTTTAACACAGCAATCAGAATCTCAAACAAACACAAAACAGTTATTTTTTATTTAAAATCACAACCACATTTGTAGCCCTGTATATTAAAGTTATAGTTCACCCAAAAATAAAAATTCTGTCATGTTTTACTCACCCTCATATGTTCCAAACCCCAATGATGAGTGAACAAGCTTCTCTCACAGTGCTCAGGAACATTCAAAAAAACATTTTAGCCTATTTTTAAGATTTACACATTTCCATTTCATGACGAAATTCCATCAGATTAAATAGTGTAATGTTAAAAGAAATTAAATTAATAAAACGTAAAATAAATAGTTTTTTATTTAATTTTTTTTAAAGAATACTCAATTCAATTTAATGGAATTTTGTTCTGAAATTTATATGTGTAAATCTCAAACCAATTTTTTGAGTGAATGCACAACGGACATCATGACTTTCATGGAAACATTTCACAAGAACTTCACTGAAATGGACTGTACATTAAAACTATACTGGGACAGATCATATCACCACGACATTTTTTATTGTTATTTTTATTTATCAATAATATAATAATTAATTAATTATTGTCAATTAATCATTTAACTTCAATTTAAACACATTCTGCTATAATAAGATTCTAAATTTTACAGTGTGTTCTTATTACTATTTTAAATAAGAAAACTTACTCCGGTCCATTTTGTAGTCGCATGGACTACTTTTATGATACTTGTGGATCCTTTTTTTAAGCTTTAAAATGAGGCACTACCCGCTGTCATTGTATTGAATCTACGGACCGAGATATTCATTAAAAAAATCTTTCTGTGACGCACAAGAAAGAAACTCATACAGGTTTGGAATGACGTGAGGGTGGGTAAATAAAAAAAATAATTTTTTTTTTTTTGGGGGTGAACTATCCCTATAATCAATTGCTTGTTAAAAACCTTCTTTTTGCATGTCCAGGTCCCTCTGAATAATTTTCATTTTTAAACTAATACCTATACAAAAACTCCCAGATATGATTGTCAAATCCACACACTAAAGAAAGGCACTAATAATATCTGATTATCAATTGTTATCAGACAAACCTTTGTTAATCCTCATAAACCATGCCTTCATTTTACATTTGTCTTTAGATAAAATGTTAAAACCAGAGCTGAGATAAATATGGACAAGAGCGTAATGCTACACAAATCAAAGCTACATATACATGATATTAAACCATAGCTACTGAGTTTTTGGCTAAATCCTTTGATGTAGCCCCTTCACGGCCTGTAGGTTTTGATAACGTCTTTTATGGGTCTCCGACAGATGGGACAACAAGCATTAATCTGCCTCTTGAGTCTCAGTCCGCAGTCATTACACAAACACATGTGTCCACACGTATAGATGACAGTGTCCACCTCCTGATCGAAGCAGACTGTGCATTCACTGTTCTTGCTGCTCAACGGTGTGTCTGATGAGGAGAGAGTGGGTGAGACAGGTGGACTGAGGGGTGAGCTGGGAGCCGTCACTGAAAAATACATTACACAACATCAGAACTGTAAAAACTAATTCATAGTGCTGTAACACAACAATTGATCAAGGCTTACCAAGAGAGGACTCGGAGGCAGAGGAGGATCTGTTGACACTGAAAGCCAGATCAGAGTCACTGTCGTCAGGTGTTGATCCCTGAGACACTGATGAGGAGGTGGGTGGACTGGCCTGCACTGTTCCTAAAAAAGAAAAAGAACATCATTACACTGGACATCTGCTGTCACGAGAACAAAGCTAACTGTGCAAACTACTGTATGCCTTAAACCAGGGGTGTCTAAACTATGGCCTTTTAATAAACAACAGAATTAGCCCTACTATTGAGAAAACGACATGAAATTCATAGTCTTCCACTGCAAAAGTGCTCAACAGGAATTTGGAAAACTCCAGACAATGAACAAGAGCAATCTTAAAGGAGCTTCACTAATCAGAATTGCAAATATAATAATTCTTTCCAAATATATGGAATCTCACAGAGGCCATGCGTAATTATTATTTTTCCGTTTTGTTTTCTTGAAATCATGACTTATTCAACACCACCATTTACATTAGCAGTGTTGTTAGGGATTAAAATATATATAATTTCATTACTGTAGCCTTTTAAAAAACATGTGAAATAAAAATTGGAGTGTTGTCGTTTTAAGGTTATGTCTGTTAGTTTTAAGGTATATGCTACTCTATTTTTTTTTTTCTCCCCAGTTTGGCATGCCCAATTCCCAATGCGCTCTAAGTCCTCGTGGTGGCGTAGTGACTTACCTCAGTCTGGGTGGTGGAGGACGAATCTCAGTTGCCTCCGCGTTTGAGACCGTCAATCCACGCATCTTATCAGGTGGCTTGTTGAGCGCGTTACCGCGGAGACGAAGCGTGTGTGGAGTCTTCACGCTATTCTCCGCAGCATCCACGCACAACTCACCACCCGCCCCACCGAGAGCAAGAACCACATTATAGCGACCACGAGGAGGTTAACCCAACGTGACTCTACCCACCCTAGCAACCGGGCCAATTGGTTGCTTAGGAAAACAGAATGGATTCACAGATACAGTACTGTGCAAAAGTTTTAGGCACTCGTAAAAAATGTTGCATAGAGAGGATGTCTTCAAAAATAATGCCATAAATAGTTTTCATTTATCAATGAACATCATACAAAGTCCAGTAAACATAAAAAAGCTAAATCAATATTCAGTGTGACCACCTTTGACTTTAAAACAGCCCCAATTCTCCTAGGTACACCTGGACACAGTTTTTCTTGGTTGTTGGCAGATACGATGTTCCAAGCTTCTTGGAGAATTCATCAGTTCTTCTATCTATTTAGACTGTCTCAATTGATTATGTCTCTTTATGTAATCTCAGACTGACTCGATGTTCAGTGGGGGGCTTTGTGGGGGCCATGACATCTGTTGCAGGGCTCCCTGTTCTTCTATTCTAATCTTTTCTATTTGCAAATGTAATGTTTGGGAGTCTAACATTTATATTTCCTATTGACACACTAAAGCTGAAGATATACATAACCATCTTAAGACAAATGTTTTTGTGAAACATCTTAAGTGCCTAAAACTTTTGCACAAAATCCAGGTGTGCAAAGCTTGTCGCATCATACTCAAAAAGACTTGAGGCTGTAATCGCTGCCAAAGGTGCTTCAACTAAGTACTGAGTTAAGGGTCTGAATACTTATGTCAATGTGATATTTCAGTTTGTTCCTTTTAATTAATTTGCAAAGTTACTAAAAATCAGTTTTTTGCTTTGTTATTATGGAGAATGGAGTGAAGATTGATGTGGAAAAAAATTATAATTTAAAGCATTTTAGCATAAGGCTGCAAATAACAAAATGTGAAAAAATGAAAGCGTCTAAATACTTTCTGAATGCACTGTATGTAATACAAGTCTTGTTTTATGGAAGTAAACTAAGTAGATGTTGGTGGGCAATGTTTAAAACTAAAGGATTTCGTATGAACTGTAAGATTAATGCTTACGTGTCTTTGAAGTCCATCGCAAACTGACTGCGGGAGTGTGTGTAGATGAAGTGTCCTTTTTATTTGGCTGATAAAGGCTTTTAAGTGGACATTTCACCTCGGAAACTGCTGCAATACGTTTAATGAACATGTACTATAATTTTGCAAGAATGTTGATGTAATGTCGCTTAATATTCATGAGATCAGGATGAATTTATGTCCAATAAAATGTTCTCTAGAATTAGATTGTCCCCTAATATTACTGTCTGACCAGCAACAGAAAGTAGCAAATCATGTTTTAATAGGACATATGTGAACATGAAAGAAAACTGCAATCCTCAAGCAATTTCATGTTGTGAAAAATAGTATTTCCAAAATGTTTCATGCCAAGGACCCCCCAAATATGACAATCAACTTGCGAGGGATCCCCTCCTGTAATATATACAGGTCGCTAAATATTTTTGTGTATAAAGACCAGAGAAAAATTCTGAAAAATGTTAAGTGTGATATAATAAATAAATAAATCATTTAAATATTATCTGTGGGGATGCACCAATGTCTCAGACAATTTTTGACCAAATTAATACCATCAGCTATAACCATATTAAAAACTGATGGTTTATTTATCATTGATTATGTAAAGTTATTGCTTTGTGTCAAGTTTATACACATTTTTCTGTGTAATTTAAAGAAATACCTACCAAAATAATTGAAATCCAAAAATGTCGAATATAATAATTCATAGTAAGAATTCATAATATGTCAAATGTGTGTTCTATAGTTTAAAACAGCAAAAACAGAAGTGCAAAATAACCTTTTTTCCTCCAACATAAATTGTCTTTTTTTTTTTATCTTTTATTGTGGCTCTCTTACAATTTTGGCCTGTAATGTGTTACAGATCCAATCCATGTTCAATGGAAATTATTTATTGTTAGAAGAATAAAATTGCTTTTTTTCATCTTTATACATTTTTAAAGCATAATTTCTAAGCAAATCAGTGATCTGATGACAAAATAAGATAAGTAAATGGCAAAATATTGGTATCAGCCAATAGTTTTTTCTTAAAATATGTGTTGTATTGGCCAAAAATGTCCATATGGGTGGATCCCTAATTATTCTGAAAATATTTATCTTAATTTTAATAATATATGTTCACAGCATATATTTTTTTTACCCAAAAATTGAGTGATGTTAAATGTATAAACCTGAATAGAGGCAATTCAATTAAACAGAAATGGTAATAATGTCAAATACATAGTAATGCTACATATAGTTTTTTACTTTTTTACAATTATGACCCGCTAGCACCCCCTCGCGTCCCCCTGGGGGTCCCCAGACCCCAGTTTGAAAACACCTGTGCTAGAGCAAAAAGTGTCATTAAAACTCGCATATTAAGCAGTAAAAACAATGTAATTACGGCAATCTAGTGTTTTTTTAATTATTACAGCCATGTGGGCTTTTACTCCTTATTTTTGTGCATCTGGCCCCCAATAAAAAAAGTTAAGACACCCCTGACTTCAACTGAAAATAGCAGCACAATTTCAAACTAAACATCTTCTCGATATTAAAGAATGTGTAGCCTAAATAAAGTAGGCTATGTTACACAATCTGTAATAAAAGATGACAGCATATTCCATTTTCCATTCTGGGCAGGAATGCCACATTCCATTTTTACTAAGATCGCAAGACATTAATGTGTGAAAACTTTTTCAATTGTCCCATGGTGTGAGTTTTATTTCTTACATACGGAATGTTTTGAGTGCATGCTCTTCATCAGTTAGAACCAAGTGGATTAAAATGAAAGGAACAGAGAAAACTGTTTTTAACCACTGATTTCTTTCCTTTTTGGAGCATGTCATGCTGTTATGAATCATATAATTGGACTCAGAGGGAATTATTTCAGAGCACTGGAATAAGAAATGTGGCATCGTGAAATAAGGCTGGCTGTAGGACACATGTTGGAATATATTTCTAAGGGGAAGAGGAACCCTGGGAGAGAAACTAGCTTATCCACAATTAGGTCATTCCAAAATTGCAATTTCAAATGTTGTAACTCACTTAAGCAAAGCAAATGCATTTAATGTGTAAATGCATTTATGCCTGCTCTGAGCAGCGTGAAACAGTCTGTGTAAATGCACCTAAATGCCACTTCAGATGCAGCCTCTGTGCCACCTTTGCAATGTAAAGATGGCTTTAGGTAATAACATCATTTCTATAGCATGGCAGGACGACAAGAGCATAATATCATACCATTTGTTTGTAGTTGGTGTAGTTTCTCAATTTGTGTTACATGTAGTGTTGGCTGCATGCATCAAGCTTATCCATTCAAACCAAAGTTATTGTAATAAAAATGATCAAACAAGTATTCTTCGTATATCCTTTTTCGTATATGCATGAAAAACTACAAACAAACATTTGGTGCCAATCTAGCTAGGCCCTGTGGAGTGATTTTGTAAATACAAACCTAATATCCTGAGTCGGTTCACAGCCCCGTGCAGAGTGAAGAAGGCCCACAGAACTTGAGACGAGTCGACACAGAGCAGACGGCCACGCGCCCCTCCGTTAACGCCGTGATGCACCTCCCCATTGGCCAGAAAAGTAAAACTGAGCACATCGCCTGCCGCTGGCACAGGAAAACCCCTGTACACCACCCAGTACTCCTTACGGTCTAGAAGAACTTCCGGGTCAGCGGGAAGCTCGCCCGCATTGAGAGTGCCTGGATCACAAGAAGTCATACCAAATAGAAACGCCCCAAAATATGGCAAGCCTAGATGGCCGACCTCCATATACAGAGTCTCGCCCACACGAACAGGCCTGTCGCTGAACATCAGAGTTCTGCTGCTGTCCAGAAAGTGGGTGCACGCGACCGTGCGGTCATTAGAGAGGACCACGTCAGGACCTCGCACCGGGTGAAAGTGTAGGTCACTGTCGAGGGGCGAGGAGAGGCCACGGACAGCTCTCTGGGTGCTGAAGGCATTGGATGAAGAAGGGGTAGAAGATGTGGAGCTGCAGGGGATAAGCTGGTTGTAGTTGCTGAGCTGAAGTGTGGCAAACTTAGCTGCGGCGGCCTGGTTGGTCTCGAGCTGGTTGTTGTTGTAATTGGCTGAGTCGTGGTTGCTCTGGGGCAGATAGGCACTGAGTCGAGCCGTGCTCAGACAGCTCGTGCCCACGCTCTCAGCAAATGTGCTTTCTGAAAGAAGAAAGAGAGGTCAGTGAGTTGTTACAGATTAAGGAGACACTTTAAATTCTTCTGCTCTAATAACAAAAGTGCATCTAATGTCTTAGCGAAAAATATTAATGGGTGAATCTCCAACATGATCACACAGGAAGTCGGCATGTTGTTTCCGAGAGTTCTGGTACACTAGGAACGGCCAGATTATGCCGACTCACGACAAGCGGCATATCCTATCAGATATTTTTGCATGGGCTCCAGTGTGTTTACCTTCCCTTGCACCGCAACTGGAAGCGTGTTGCGTCAGCAGCGTGCGAGACCCAGCTTTGTATACCACGTTGAAAAAAGGAAATAAATCGCAGTCAAATAATCAGTGACGAGTGCGATTCGGAGGTTGCATTTTTCCCTAGGCTACATTTTTACTCCACTGATGGTAAGGTTTCCCCTTCACTGTATCATAGCCTGTACAGCTGTAATTCACCCATATGCCCCCAACAACACTTACAGCTGTCACCACTGGGGGCAGTGTTTTGCATTTCAGTAAGTACAGACCGATTTTAGCTAAAGAAAAGTAAAACTGCTTCCAATTTCACTGAATGATCAGTCTAGAATCTCACAGTAAATGTCAAGAATAGAGCACAACAATCTGGTTCCGGAAGTAAAAATCCCATTCATTTTTGCCATAGACAAACTGATTATAAATGATAACTTTTTAACCTTTAAAGACAGTCCTACCATGAGCTTTGAGGTTGTTAATTGATGGTATATGCTTCTGTTGAAGCCATCAGTCTATGTTATTTCAACTTCATTAAAAAAGAAAATCATGTTTAATAGTGGAATTTCTGGTGAAGAACTACACTACCTATGATCCTAAAGGGAAACAATCCACGAATCATGGCAAACCAACCACGGAAAATAAGCTCTGCTGCAACCACCCACTTCCATGACGCACTTTTAAACTACTTAAATATTTGTGTTTATCTGAATAATTTGCAATACAATTAAAATATATCTAAACTTTTAGACAACTACTTCAAATTCAATAGTTTTATTTATTTCCAATGATATTCATTCAGTTACTTCTTTTGCAATGCTTCATGGGCTTGTAGGTCATTCCCTCACTGAAGACATTAAGTACAAAGTCTTGTACCTATGTCTTATCGTCCGATTTTCAAATACTTATTTTTTGGGGGTTTGAATTAACGTTTGTAATGTTGTGATTCATCTCAGAACTGGTTGATTTGAATCATGGCTTAGAACGCTTTTATGAAAGATTTTATGAAATCCTCATGGAAAAAATTAATGGAAAAAATACTTCTAGAAAAAGACAGCTGAAAATGTGGTCTAGCATTGTTACACTCTATAAGTCATATTTAACCCCAAAATCTAAAGAAAAAAAAATAATAATTTGTGTTAAGAAAACGAAGCCTAATTTTAAGACCATTTACTGACATTATTTTCATCACAATTAAGTAAGGGATAATGCACAGTAAGCCGCCCATTACCTCAAAATAAACTTTGATAGGGTGATCAGGATCCTGATGAAAAGTGGAGTTTATTTTTTAGGGCTTAATTTTGAGATGAGCAGCTGACTGTATATTATCCTTCTAATTACATGGCTACTTACCAACTAAACAAATAAATGGACTATTAATCTGAGTTTAAATTATTTTCCTATGTGAGTTTCCTATGCGTCTCTCCAATGGTATGCACTCTATAAAGCAGTATTAATCTCCAAGATCGCATATCATTTTCACAACTTGTTTTATCTGGAGTTTTTTGTCTTCAGAAATTTTTCGGAAAGATGTTTTGCTAACAGAATGCTAAATACCAATTTAAACATCTTTCAACCCATTGATGAGACGCTCAAGCCTTGTTTTCATTCACGTGAAAAATTCAATTTGGTGTTACTGTGAATAAGGTCCATAGGTCTGGGTTTGGTCATCTGCTTAAGGAGGCTGGAACACTTTCTGCAGGAATACATAGCAGCCCTGACCAAATAAGGTCAGGGATCTCGGCAGACAGAAGGTAAACAAAGTCCTTGAGCTCTGGAGACAAAGAATGAGAGAGAGAGAGAAAGAGAGAGAGAGTGATAGAGAGACAGTGGAAGAGTTCATGGACTCCTATTCTCAGTTTTTGGAGCTATTTGTGGATATTTTATCCACAAATTCTGAGGCTGTGGGATTCAGTGGGCTGGACTCAAAGCCATCCGTCAGGCAGGATGAGATTCATCTGGCATTGAGCCCTTTGGTGCTGGACACAGTTCCAACACGCTATATTCCATCACGCTCATTGCGATCGCAAAATCATGGCCTGTTAATAGTTCCTAGAATATCTAAATCCACAAAAGAAGGTAGATCATTTTCCTATTTGGCTCCTTAACTATGGAATAGTCGCCTTAACACTGTTCGAGACGCAGACACACTCACTCAGTTTCAGTCTAAACTAAAGACTCATCTATTTAGCCAGGCATACACCTAATTTATCCTTCAACTCACAATTAGGCTGCTTTAGTTAGGTCTGCTGGAACCAGAAACATTTCTCATAATCTATAACTCTGCAATAAATTGAATGGCATCTACGATAATATTATTCTATTTGTTTCCCTGTCTCAGGATTGAACCTCAGGATTCATATCCCGAGGTTACCAGATCCAGCCAGATCCACCTCCGCTCTTGCTTGGTATCGGACTCCACTGCTATGTGTCTCTGAGTGATCATGACGACTAAACGCAGCCGGTGCCAGCCAGACATCACTTCAGTCTATTACGATGGACTTCAAAGACATTAGTCATTAATCTTATAGTTCATACAAAATCTTGGTATAAACACTGGCCCTTAACACTTAGTTTACTAATTTAAACCATGACTTGCACTGCACACAAATAACTACTATTGGCATTATATTCATGCTGTTTAGCCAGAGGGGAACTGGCCCCCACAGTGAGCCTGGTTTCTCCCAAGGTTATGTTTCTCCATTAACCAACATCTGATGGAGTTTTGTGTTCCTTGCCACAGTCGCCTTCGGCTTGCTCACTGGGTTTCTAAATACAATTATTATTTAATTATTTATTTTTATACACAATTTACATATTTAATCAAACTACACAATGATCACTCTAAGACTTTATAGATATTACAGTTTTCATTTTCTGTTAATGCATGATTTTCTGTAAATGTGTGTTGTGAAAAGTGCTATACAAATAAGAATGACTTGACTTGGCTAAAACTCTGCTAAACATCTCTTTTTGTGTTCCACAGAAGACAGAAATGTCATACAGGTCTGGAACAACATTAGGGTGAGTAAATAATGAGCAGAAGAAATAATCCCTAATAAGTAATACAAGTAATAATGCCTACTTGCCTTCGGAAACAACAATGACTATCATAGAAGGGAAAAGGAACTAACTCCATCTGAATTTGGAGTAAAGCCTTAAGTGTCATAACCAAAGTGACATATCCCACATGACCCTTCTCTGACCTACTTGGAGCTGCTACAGTTTATGAAAACATATCAAACTGGAGCAACTCTTGATAGCTTTTGGATGAAGACTTGTAAATAACTAGTGTAGTGTGTTGAATGACATCAAAAGCTATAATTCTCCAGGGTCTATTGGACCAATTGATGTTTCTGTAACATTATAAAAGCAGGACAGCATTTTCAGTAGATAAATACAATGGGGTGCAAAAGTCAACTAGAAAAAATACTTTAAATTTGCACTCTTTTTGAACAACTTAAAAAAAGAAAATAAAAAAAAATTATATTGTCAACATAACGATTTGAGTAAAAGATTTGGGTAAAAGGTTAAGACATTTATTTGAATTCAGAATTTCTTGTAATTTGGTACGTGCCTCTTTTGCTTTAATAGCAGCATTCACACTGGCATACACTCCAAATGTTGTTCAAAATCCAAACCTGATGATCTGTTATTCAGCACGCTATGAGAATGTTCATTTAACTGAATGTTGTATGGCTGTACACTGGAAGCTCCTGTCACCAAGACAAATTCCTTGTATGTGTAAGCATACTTGGCAATAAAGCTCATTCTGATTCTGATTCTGATTTAAGCATCTTGTGTGCTCCTTTTGAACTAAGGAGTTAATGATTGTTTCTACAACTTCAGACACTTTCATTTCCCAGGGGTTGAATAAAAATACAAAACACAGATTGCAACTTCTTTTCTTTTTGTTATATAAAGGTTTCATTAAAACTTAATTGAAAACTTTTTACCAAGCCAACTTATTGTTGGAACTTTTCAAATGATTTTTTATTCTTGTCCCAGACTTTCAATATTAAACTATGGAAATCCATTATAAAAATATAAATTATTACATGTTTAAAACTATGATAATCTAAACAAAGAGTGGAATATGAGAAGGCAATGTTTGAAGAAAACTAAGAAAAGGTAAATATCACTTGCAGACAGAATATTTATGTATATTGGGCGTCATTTACAATCATTTTTTGCCAGATAATGCAAAAAGTTAAAAATGTGTATTTAGGATACATAAAATATTAGCTATGTAAAAAAGCCTAGCAAGACAAAGGAGGTGGCCATTTTATTTCCAAAACATTTTCATCACTGTCATTTCTAGCACAGAATTCTATTAAACACAACAGAATTTTAGATGTGGTGGAAATGACACTGTGGTTTTGAATTTTAGAAAAAATAAATGACAAATATCTGGTGATGCATGTCCACATACTGATGGACATTGATTGTTTTTTTTTCTTTTTTCTCCCAATTTGGAATGCCCAATTCCCAATGTGCTTTTAAGTCCTCGTGGTCATGTAGTGATTCGCCTCAGTCTGGGTGGCGGAGGACAAATCCCAGTTGCCTCCGCATCTGAGACCGTCAACCTGTGCATCTTATCATGTGGCTTGTTGAGTGCGTTGCCACGGAGACATAGTGCGTGTGGCGTGTGCGCCATCCACCGTGGAAACCATGCTCAACTCACCACGCACCCCACCGAGAACAAACCACATTATAGCGACCACGAGGAGTTTACCCCATGTGACGCTACCCAATTTGGATGCTTAGAAGACCTGGCTGGAGTCACTCAGCATGCGCTGGGATTCGAACTAGCAAGCTAGCGAACTCCAGGGGTGGTAACCAGTGTATTTTACCACTGAGCTACCCAGAATGAGACTTTACTTTTTAGAAATCCACAAAGCTAAAAGTGGCTGAAGATGAAGAAACACCCTAACATGGTCAGTTTCACAATGTCACTTATAAATTGTCAGCAAATTTGTGACATTGGCCATTTTAACTCCTTTGTACAAAAGGTCAGATTTCTTTGCTTCCATTGAAGCACACAACATGCTCTTTGGAATGTTCTCAAATCATGCTGATTAACATGGATCATCAGGTTTTGAGCAAATATTGGAGTCCATGCCAGCTTGAGTGCATGCCATAATAAAAGCAAAAGGAGGACATGCCAAATACTAGGGATGTGCCAATGTATCGGTTGCCGATATTTATCGACCAATTAATTAAATTAAAACCACTGGCATATCGGTGAAAACACCACTTTGCAAAACCGATGGTTTATTTATAACTTATTGGTAACACACTTTGTAAAAACTCTGAATTAAAATGTACAATCCAGAAATAATAATAGCCACAATATGAAGTGTTGGCACTCCTAAGAGTAATATTTCATTTACATTTTTTCATTTTCACGTTAATGTGGAAAAAACGCCATAAATGGATGTGACAGTTGTGAAAGCGGCACTTAGCTATAGGCTACATGATGAGGGAAGCCATCCAAAATGCTTTGAAACCAGCAGACTTTGACTTCTGAGACTTAATATATAAGTATTACATATATAATTATATTGTATAATATCCACTTATGATGCATAATTGATTGAATTAAGATCGAAATCACAATATGGTGGTGCACGATTACTAAACCTTAAAAGGCTACGTTTCAAAATACAGTCTGTATTCAGCTCTTCAGTCATTGCTGTGTGAGCAAGTGGCGCCCCCTAGCAGTCTGTATGGCATTATCCATTATACAAATATAATACAGAATTTTTTGCTTCTTTGGTTAAAACTTTTTATTTTTCCATGATGTGGTTGATATTTCCAAGAAACTGCTCAACATATGCATTAGGGGTGCCACGGTGTATGGTGCTACCAATTTTACCCGGTACAAGGGACAACACTGGTGTGAAATTTTATACTGGGTTAAAGGGGGAACATTGTGAATGGAACTTCCAATATCAGTACAATAGCCTAATGAATAGAATAGCCTTAAATAAAGAATAGCTGCCTGATGAAGAGTTTGCGACCCATGATAAATTAGCCTAAATAACACATTGAAAGCCAGATGTTCTTTACCAACATATCAAATTACACAGGCAGCAAAGTACGGGCACTGACAGAAGATGTTTAACTGCAGGTAGCGAATATAATGTGCATGGTGGGTAACTGTAAGACGTCTCGGATTCGGAATGCTGTTAGACGCGCTTGAAGAAACACACTATTATATTTTTAAGAACAGATGACAGAAAAGCCGTCTATGCACATGTCTGACACGCTGTTTGTTTGGAGGCGTGCAGTCTCGTGGAATATGCGTATGTAAAGGGTTCTCACTCTTTCTTTGTTTCAGTCTTCTGAAAATCTTTTGCAAGAATAGTATCGACTATGAGAATGCTGTAAATGACCTCAGACCATCATAGCTCAGGAGGTGCTTTGTGTTCAGTTCACTTTATTTCCACAGAGCAGTTCGTTGTGAACGCAACTCTGCAGGGTCACTTTATATATAGCCTATACATCTGTGATTAAATCATAAAATAATATAAAAACATGTTCACCTCGAACCATGATTTATATTTCAGTGATTATTATCATCATTATAATTATTATATTTACATTTATAATTCTTTTTACATCTTAATTTGTATTAGTAATTTTCTGCTGTTGTCATAGACGGATACTTGCCTGATGACAAATGGAAAGGTGGTTAAATGCCGAAGCAGCTAAACTGGTTCCTGGGATGAAAGGTAATAAAACACCAACATTAAACCCGCAACAACCCACAATAAGTGATGTATTTGCCCGCACAACGAAATACCTGACTGGTAGCCCATGATGGAGAGAATGCACGGATGAAGTAGGTTCGTTGCCAAAGAGATGTTGCCCTTCACAACTGTTGAAAAGCCATCTTTCAAAAAGTTCATGGCCTTATTTTTTACCTTTTGTAATAATAAGGTTTTTTAATTATTAAGAGTGCCATGGTTATCTAGCTTTTTTTTAAGCTTTTGTCAATTTTTAAAGCATAATTCCTAAGTAAAACTGTGATCTCATGGCAAAATAAGGTTCATGGCAAAATATCAGTATCGGCCTACAGTTTATTTGTTATAATCGGCATCGGTATCGGCTAAAAATCCTTATCGGTGGATCCCTACCAAATACTAACCAATTCTGAAAGAAGAAATCTGAAATTCATGTACATGTTTGACCTTTTACAATCTGTAATAAAAATATTAGTATTAAATTACAAAATAGTGCAAAATAGATGCATTTTCACTAGTACACTTTTGCAACCCACTCTAAACCTGAAAACTCACCTAACAATGTTACTTCCTGTGTGATTCCATAGATGTCTATGATGGCCCAGAGTGGACAGGCAACACTTAGACCACAGTGGAAGAGGATGGGCTCTCCATCATTGATGCTGTAAAAGACCCGCCCGTGTCGGTCAGCCCAGAAGGCCAAAACATTGTCTCTCATGGCCAGTCTCTCAGGCAGGGCTTTGGCCCAGAATCCAGGCCGGGTAACCAGGTCAGGGCAAGCATATTTGGGGATGTCAGCTAAGGCAAGCTCGCTAGGGTCTAAACTGGTGAACCCAAAGCGTAGAGCCCCACTCCAGCCCGTGTGCACTCCCGAGAGATGCAAACGCACCTTCTCGTACAAGCGTACGGGGCGTTGACTGAAGGTGACACCATTGCAGAAACTGTTCTTGCGCGTGGCCCGCCGCAGTTGTGCGTCCAACCGGATGTTTTTGCCCTTGGCGTGGGGGTGAAAACGGGGTGACTCGATTCTGATTGGTGGGGCAGTCGTGCGGCGCTCCACTCCACTGTTAGAAATAGCGCAGTACTGGCGGTTTGCCACCGGGCGGTGCTGTAGACTGACATCTGTTTGAGCACAGCAATAGAGCACATTAGCCACATCACATTACAGGGTGATTGTAATTCAATACAAACAAATGGCATATATGATTTATGTTTAAAATAATTTCCAATTAAAGTCTTGAAGCAAAGGGTGACATACCTTATACTAAGTTATTCTGATATTCATGTACATTTTTCAACCTTTTACTTAAATTGTAACGCTGATAATATAATTTGCAGTGCAAATTTTTTTATTAAATTAGAAAAAGATCCAAAATAGAAGCATTTAAACAAGTGGTCTCAAACTTCTGGACCCCATTCCTCAAAGTGATATTGTGAATAGCATGAGAGCATTGGTTTTCACCATAAACATCTACAACATACATT
This sequence comes from Myxocyprinus asiaticus, assembly GCF_019703515.2. Taxonomy (NCBI): domain Eukaryota; kingdom Metazoa; phylum Chordata; class Actinopteri; order Cypriniformes; family Catostomidae; genus Myxocyprinus; species Myxocyprinus asiaticus. Next base: position 40,117,874 of record NC_059370.1, on the reverse strand, counting down.
TCTCAAGGGCACTGAAAAGGCATTATTCCAAGAAACGATGGCATACAAACAGCAACACTAAAGATTATGATGATGACAATATTGACAGTGCGGCCATAAACCACTGCACATATAGCACAATCAATGTAGAGCAAATCAACAGCAATAAATCCTTTGTACTGTGTGCATGACCGATTTCTCAGTGCAAGGAACAAATACTGGATGTGTCTAAAATAGCACAAGTATGAACATACTTAAATCTGATCTGCCACTGCCATTATGAAATTGTGTGAATCTCATGAAGAAATGTCCATGTCATATCCACTCAAAAACCAAAAGAAAGTAAAAATTTATAATTATATTTTGCATGTAGAAAATGAAGACTATTTTAGGACCTTTACATTTTTATGACTTTTGACATTACTTTCAAAACAATTACATACATTTCCCACTCAATTTCTCAATTTAAGGTTCAGTTAATGCAGTAGGTATCATGACCTGAAAATACAATTGTTTACTGTTAATTCATGTTAGTTCATAATGCATTAACTAGTGTTTATGGATACAACCCTGAATGTTAAAAATGTATTAGTATATGTTGAAATTAGCATTAAACAAGATTAAAACATGCTGTAAAAGTATTAATTCATGTAAATTAATGTAGGTATCTAATGCTAACAAATAAACATTTTGTACACATTATAAAGTGTTACCTAATTATATTAAATGTTTTAAGCTTTTTAGTTAAATCAGTATAAGTTCCATACAACAAACTAAAATACTATCATTATGTTTTGTTACACATGTACTTTACAATTTAATAAAAAAAAAAAATAAAAGTCACCTTACAATACCATGACATGAATTCCTTTTTAAATTACAATTGGGAATATAGGGAGGAAGTTTAAATATGCTTATTTAAAGAGAGAAAGTAATGCCACAATGCACAATATATTAAAGGTCCTAAAAAAGACTTTTTATTTATGCAAAATATAAATATATATTTATATATTACAATCAGCCACAACATCAAAACCACCTGCCTAATATTGTGTAAGTCCCCCTCTTGCCGCCAAAACAACGCCAACTCGCATCTGCTATTCTTCTCACCACAATTGTACAGAGCGGTTATCTGAGTTACCGTAGACTTTGTCAGTTTGAACCAGTCTGGCCATTCTCTGTTGACCTCTCTCATCAACAAGGCGTTTCCATCCACAGAACTGCCGCTCACTGGATGTGTTTTGTTTTTGTTTTTGTTTTTTGTGTGTGAAAATTCCAGGAGATAGGCAGTTACAGAAATACTCAAACCAGCCCATCTGGCACCAACAATCATCCCACGGTCTAAATCACTGAGATCATATTTTTTTTTCCCCATTCTGATGGTTTATGTGAACATTAACTGAAGTTCCTGACCCATATCTGCATGATTTTATGCACTGCACTGCTGCCACACGATTGGCTGATTAGATAATCGCATGGATGATTGTTGGTTCCAGATCATCACCAATCCTCCACCACAGTGGGTGTGAGATACTGTGGCTTAAAGGCCTCTCCATGTCTCCGCCTAACCTTTAGATGACCAGGTGGAGGATCGGTGATGATCTGGAGGTGCTTCAGCAAGGACGGAATCATGAAGATTCATCTTTGTGAAGGACACATGAATCAAGTCATATACAAGGTTATCCTGGAAGAAAACTTGCTTCCTTCTGCTCTAACAATGTTCTCCAACTCTGAGGATTGGTTTTTCCAGCAGGACAATGCTCACCATATCAAGACCCTGTCATGGCCAGCCCAATCTCCAGACCTGAACCCCATTCAAAACCTCTGGAATGTGATCAAGAGGAAGATGGATGGCCACAAGCCATCAAACAAAGCCGAGCTGCTTGAATTTTTGTGCCAGGAGTGGCATTATGCCACCCAACAGCAATGTAAAAGACTGGTAGAGAGCATGCCAAGACGCATGAAAACTGTGATTGAAAATCAGGGTTATTCCACCAAATATTGATTTCTGAACTCTTCCTAAGATAAAAAATTAGTATTGTGTTGTTTAAAAATGAATATGAACTTGTTTTCTTTGCATTATTCGAGGTCTGAAAACACTGCATCTTTTTTGTTATTTTGATCAGTTGTCATTTTCTGCAAATAAATGCTCTAAATTACAATATTTTTATTTGAAATTTGGGAGAAATGTTGTCAGCATTTTATAGAATAAAACAAACAAATTTCATTTTACACAAACACATACATATAAATAGTAAATCCAGAGAAACTGATAATTTTGCAGTGGTCTCTTATTTTTTTTTCCATATATATATATATATCACACTGTATATACTGTGTGTGTGTGTGTATATATATGTTTTAAGATGACTGTTCGCAAAAAATGCTAAATCAATTATAAATTCCCATTTAGTTCTTTCTTAGTTGTACAGTAGTACCACATTTTATTAAGCAGTGATTTGATTGAGAGATATTCAAGGTTTTAGCTGACTGAACTACTGTTTATGTACCAATTTGCTCTGATCTTTGTACAGACAATCAGTGAAATGTACCATGCCACATTTCCCATGTTAGACATTATACCTAATTACATATAAACCATGATACTGCCATTAAACATGCAAACGTAACATCTGTAGCATCTGTGGTTTCATTTGTCAGGGCGTGTCATGGCTATTGTGATTTTCTGTGTGAATTATTGTGGATGTACTCAGCGTACCATCATTTTGATTGAAAATTCCATTGTCCTTCAGTGAAATATAAGCACGTTATTTAAAAAAAAAAAAGACATTATGAACAAGACCTGCATGAAACATGACATGCTTCATATTTCTTGACAGAAAAAGATTGTGGGTGTGACATGATACATAGAATACATTTGAAATATATAGAACTGTTTTCAATTAAGTCATTGTACTTTCCATTGCACTGCATTTAGAGTTTGGAGACAGGTTGGAATCGCAAGGCTGTAGTCGAACAGCGTCTTCCATAAACAGATCTAAGGCAGAAGTCATAAAATACCACAGTCACCTCCTCACATTCTGTGATTAAAGGAGCACTTCACTGATTTGTGTATAGGCTGAGGAGAGATGCGAACATAAACTCCTCTTGTGAAACAGAGCGTGCTCTTTACTGCCCTCCAAATATAGGCCTGCACTATCCAATCAGAGCTATGGCTAACGACAATGCAACTGGCCAGTTACTTGACTCCAATCTCCAGCACACACACACACACACACACAAGAGGCCATAGCTCTGTCTATACCATTAAGTTCCAAAAATGTTTAAAAATGTCATGACTACATTAGCCGTGTCTTTCTAGAAATGAGTGAATAGTACTATAAGCACATCCAAACATTAAGGCAGGTGCACGATCAAAAAAGGACAAAATTCATAAAACAAGGAGAGAACAGCACACTGCTATAAATGCTCCCGTGTAATTTAATAGAAAAGACAACGTTTCGACTACTGAATCTATTTATAATGTTAACTGCTGCTTTTGTAATGCATTTTTGATGCTGTGATGTTAGTTTTTTAGGATTGGTATTATTATTTATTGTAGGTCACTGTTGATTGTTTTAGATAGGATAATTAACTTTTTGTATGTCCTCATTAGATAATTGTTTGCTGCCCACACCCACTGCCAGGTGTGAGTATTATTATCTGTTTTTTACTGCCTTACAAAGACCCAAGTGGTCGAAACGTTGTCTTTTCTATTAAATCACATGGGAGCATTTATAGTGCCATTCTCTCCTTGTTTCTAGAAAATAGTCCAATATCTGCATATTGACGCAAGGCTTACTGAGCATGTCTGACCACAACCTTTTTGATGGGTTCATTCTTATGTTGTCCAGATGTACAGCATGTAGGTTGTACTATTTTCAAGCCTAAGATGGTTTGCTGGTCTTGGCTGGTTTAAGATGGTCTCCCAGTCTGACCAGCACCCAAAAGCCCTCTTAAACCAGTCAAAAATCCAGCCTCACCAGGCAGGGAGCAAAAAAAAAAACTTTCACAATTGTCAGTTTTACTGAATCCTCCCTTGTTCATATTACTCAAAACAATTATAGATTCAATTAAACTTAAATTAACTGAGTTGTTTCAATGCTTTCAAGCTTTACTAAATCTATGTAGTATATGTGTTGGGACTAGGGATGGGCATTTTGTTCATTTTGTCTGCTTGAGTACTCAGTGTAATTACTCGAATACTCATCGGCGACATGTACATAGCTGTGATACGCCTTTGGCTGCTGCATTGCGCCTCGTTGTTCCAGTGTCTCGCCTATTCATTATTATAGGCTGTTAAAATGTACTCGGTTACAATAAGTACAAAAGGTGGCATAATCAAAATCGCTGGCTAATTCAATGAAACAATGATCAGAACGTGCGTGTCTGTTCTTCCTTCAGGTTACCGTAATAAGCTTAGTAAGTGCGCACCACTGTTTCTGAACCATGTATCTTCAAACCATGGTTGGCATGACTGGAAATGCCATTACCATCGCATGTTTAAAACACCGTGTTAAGTTGAAAACAGTTTTGAAGACCCTACGTTCTGTTACATCCAGCTGCGCTCCAGTTGTTTGAAAGAAAGATTTCGCCTTGCGTGTGTGCGCACGCTTTTCTAGAGAAAGTCACCCTGCGCTCTGATGGAGTTGCTGTGATGGTTTATGCTGCCTCCCATTTAATTCTGAATTTAAAACTTGCTACTGGATAAATTGCAATGGAACGCCACCTTATATCATTCTTACAAACTCGTGCGGAAATCTTCAGGTCTGATTTTGCCAAGATGCAGGTGTGTGACGCCACGCAAACATGTCGGCACTGAGGGAGATTTACAGTCAATGATAAACTTTCACTTTTATTAAATAGCATACATTAATGAGTCAAAGTTTCTACATTACATGATAATAAAACTTGTTCAGCAAACGTTTGCAGAGACAGGTGTTCAAAACATGGCGAATTAAACTATCTTTTAATTATCGTAAACCTGTAGAACAAATGCTAACAATGCAGCATCGTTTATCAGTTCGGTTGCTATGAGACGTCTCTGTTGACAATCAAGGTACTGCTTAAAATCACAAAAATCACACGTAATCAATCTCAAAATTAAAAATAAGGCCCCTATTTGACACATTTATGTTTAGTTGTCATGTAGTTGTCACTGAATTTCGAATTTAGTGAAAAGTCATGTCATGCATTTTCATGATCGATCATTGCTGTCAATTCCGAGTACTCTGGTACTCGTGCCCATCCCTAGTTGGGACAACATGAATATATTTGTTTGGTTAACTGAAACTTTGGTTCATTTCTAAGTCCCAGCATGCTGTGCATGATACTCGATAGTGGGAAAAAATGTTTACAAATGTTAAAGTGTTATATAGACCTTATTCACAGCAGCGCCATCTTTAGAATGAAAACGAGGCTGTGAGGGATAGATGTACAGTCTCTTCAATGGGCTGTATTGCAGTTTAAAGTGTTTTTGGATCATTTCGTGGACAAAACATTGAAAAAATATCTGTCCAAGAACATTCTGTATACAAAGAACTCCAAATTATTCATTGCTTCGAAGCGCTAGAAACACCACACACTGAGGACATCTGCTGGTCACAGGTGTGTAAATGCATTGGGAAGACTTAAGTCAAAAGCAGCTACAATCACACAATGCATTGGAAATTATGTTCTGCCCTGTATTTTTCATATATTTTTCATGGTTGTCTACGATATCCTGGAATAAACAGATCTAAATCTTTGCAGAATATGTAGACCTTAATATATAAGTTGGCATTTTTATGATTACTGTTTTAAAATTATTTCAAATGCCAAACTTTGTCTTGTATTAACACATTTTAAATATATTCATGCTTTGACTGATTGTGCAATAAACCTTTGAAAACAAAACGTTATGGTAATAAGCTCCACTCAGTCAATGTGGGACACGAACTCAAATATCAAGAGGCGAGAGTGTTAAACACTACACTACGCAGAATTTCTAGCATTGCAAAATTGGGTGTACTAAATAAAAAAAGAAAGTGAAGTAGCGTTATGTACAATAGTCAAAATTCCAGATTCACTTTTTGTAAAAAACTAATAAATCTCTTTAAATATCCTTCTCTCAAATTTCTTTCATAAACACAACATTTTGATTGTTTTTTTTTTCCTGTGGAAACACAACTCAAGGTGATCGACAGGGAATTTAAAATGACTAAATTCAAATCAGCAACTCTTGTTGAACTGACGCGAGATAAGTAACATCCTTCATTTAAGGCTGATTCAGGGTTTCACTGTGGGATGAACGCCCACTAGCGTAACCGCGAAACGTTTCAAAATGTTTCGAAACTGTTTCAAAACAGTATGATGTAACAAAGCCTTGTTTTCTGAAATCACGAGACTTGACCGGTTTGATATCCGCTCTGAAGCACTGGTTCGAAACAAATGATTCGTAAAGGTTTCAAAGTTTCATGAAGCGTGTTTCGAAATCACCCATCACTACTAGATTTAGTTGGGTTTACTTAAAAGTGCTTACCTAAAGGTAATATTCGCCTTTTTTTGCCAATGTGTGAATGGCTTGTAACACAACTTAAAAAATGAGCCCTTTCCGGACTTCCTAGGTTGCCTATTAAAGCCTGTAGACTGATTTTCATGCGAAGGGAGCGGGACGCTTTTGCCGGGAAACTCCAAAGGATGTGACGTTTATGCGCGCTCCCGAGAGCCTTGCCTCAGACAGTAATAGCTTCTCTTCCGCTATTCAACACCGACAACAAACTGCAACACTAGGTAACGTTATCTTAGAGATGGAATCCAGCAAACGTCTGGCTCCCAGTACAACACTATCTCAGTGTAAGCCAAAAAAAAAACATTTATCTACTGAATCCCATCTGGCTAAGCGGGAACATGATTCTGGTCGAGCGAAAACTAGAGTGAACATTTAATTTGATTCCTGGAGGGACATTTATTCGGTTTTGATGATCGAAACCGACCTTGAATTGGCGTTCTTTTTATTGGACAGGTAAACTTACATAACTGCAAAGCATGTGAAATATAGTGCCATAAGGATTGATCTGTGTCATTTTAGCTAACTTGATCTTGCCTGCTAACGCTGATGAATTGCAAGCTACCTTGCTTCGTAACTTTCAAACAATTTCAACGATCTTCTCTTTATACTAAAAATCAGGTATACAGGATCAATTTAAGCAAATACGCTGGTTTCTCGATTTGTAGTACAACATATGACATACAAAACATACAATAGTGCAGTAAACTGTCTGGTATAGTTCGGTAGTATGTAGCTGTATGTTTGTATCAGTATGCTATGTTAGCTGAGAAGTTGTTTTAGTTTAGTCTCAAAGTTTGTAGTAGAACAATCATAACTGTGAAATTTTAATTATGCTACCTCATCTGTCAGCATGATGTCGGTGAATCACGCTCAGTCTCTTTGTACGTTACGTCATTGTTTTGTTCAATGCTCGCTTGCTCGTGTCCCTATGGAGTGTGCGCACGAGCACGAGCAACAAGTAGCTGGCTGAAGTTCACTTAACGGCAACAGGTGTCATTAATAACAAGGGTTTCTGAATCTTACATACTGCACCTTTAATTCAATTAGGCCCCCTCTACTTGAAGTATTTAAATTGAGATTACATGGTTGTTTTAATTCAAGAAAACTCATTTTAAACATGTGGAACCACTGTCCATGATTGAATCATGTTCTGCCAAAAAGTTTTTTTTGCTTAGGCTGGTTTACTGCAGCTGTTTTCTGGGTGTGTTAGCTCTAAGATGTGTCCCAACACACTTGTGATGCAGCCAGCTGGGCAACAGCATCTAATAAATCACCAACAAGAAGAGAGAAAAACATTAAGATGGATGCATTTAGGGCTGCAACAACTAATCGATAAAATAGATTATTATTTATAATGGAAACCATCGACAACGAATTTCATTATCGATTAGTTGGATATACTGTATGCCGTGAGCACGGAGAAGCTCTGTCAGTGACGTAGAGAAAAGCTGAAGCAGAAAAAACTTGACCCAAGTTGTTCGGCACACAAGAGCACTTTATAAACACTTCAAAGAAGATCATAATAAGCATACAGTTTAATGTGGAGCAGTTGCTGCATCAGGTGTTTGAAAGAGTACTTGTGCTGTTTGATGTGCTTAAGAGTTGTTTCTCTCCAGCACATGACTTACATTTTACTGCTGTTTTCTGTTTTATAATTTATACATATTATCAATTCAAAATCAGGTGCGCATTTCGCAAAACTGTTTGTTTTTACCACATGTGAATCTCCGTTAAACTTCACTGAGCGAGCGTGCACATCCACATCAATCAAACCAATCGCAATGGAGAAAGGGAGCGCCATCATTTTGATTAAACACATGCAACATCATACCTTGATTTTAGTTTCAATGTAATCAGTTGTGCAGCTTTCATTGATGTCACGCTGATGTCTCAGAGGTCAAAGTGTGCGGTTTAAAGTGTTTTAATTAGATTGTTTATCATTTGAGCGCATATAATACAGTGAGCACTGGGATGAGACTTTTCAGCTCGAGAGTGAATCTGCACTGCGTTTACAGATGTCTGTACTGTATTAAACTGTATGTAATGCTGAATATAAGACATAATAATGCTAAGGGTCCTGATATTTGATCATCCTGATAATGCAAAATGTAATGTCTGATTCCAGTAGTAAATTTATACCATGGCAAACATTATTTTACTGGATAAATACACATATTTTTTAAAAGAATAGTTTAGAAAAAATTAATCAGCGTCAATACTATTTTAAAACTTTTTTAAATACTTCAAATGTATGTAATAAGTGACAGTGTACAAGCATATGTATCTAACATAATTATGAATTTTTCAGCTGGGCAGAATTATTCATATTTCTATTCTAGTGTGGCCATTGCCCTCTGCTGGGCTGATGTTTTGTCCCACTACATGCCTTATGGATCATTTTACTCTTTAATGGACAGTACTTTTTGTTCTACAAAGTTTTACAAGTAATGAAAGGAACTGTTTTGCATTTGTACTGAAAGTAATAATAATAAATTCAATCTTAACTTTTCATAATTCAGGCATTGTTCAAAGTTTTGTGACAGTATAGAATCATGAATTCAGTGATGTAAATCAATCCAAATCCTTACACCCTTAATCATTTCTGTTTTTAAAAAAATCATATTTTAGGGGGCCTGGGTAGCTCAGCAAGTACTGACGCTGACGTAGCAAGTATTGACTCCTGGAGTCGCGAGTTCGAATCCAGGGCGTGCTGAGTGACTCCAGCCAGGTCTGCTAAGCAACCAAATTGGCCCGGTTGCTAGGGAGGGTAGAGTCACATGGGGTAACCTCCTCGTGGTCGCTATAATGTGGTTCTCGCTCTCGGTGGGGTGCGTGGGGAGTTGTGCGTGGATGCCACAAAGAATAGCGTGAAGCCTCCACGTGCGCTACATCTCCGCAGATACGCGCTCAACAAGCCATGTGATAAGATGCGCGGATTGACGGTCTCAGACGCGAAGGCAACTGAGATTCGTCCTCTGCCACCCGGATTGAGGCGAGTCACTACGCCACCATGAGGACTTTGGGAATTGGGCATGCCAAATTAAAAAAATAAAAAATAATAATATTTTAATAAAATACAGGATAATTAAAAGAAAAATTATCTGATTAATCGAAGAAATAATCAAAGAATAATCAATTATAAAAATAATCATTAGCTGCAGCCATAGATGCATTCATGTGTTTTCCAGACCGTTTGAAAATGTCCTGTGACCTGTTCCAGCATTGTGTCCATTAAATGACACACCCAATCAAGGACGGTTTCTGAAGACTGTTAAATTTCAAGCATATTTAATAAAACATAAGACACAAATTAAAATTTTGTCCAGAAATAAATCAAGAATTAATCTTTCTGTGGTCTTATATAACCTGACTTAGATTGTGATTAACAACATCACTGTACGCTGAAATATTATCCAGTTTATCCTTTTAAATGCAGCCTTGTTGTGTACATATAAAGTCGCCTATACAATACTTTTGTGAACTTTTAAATGCATTGGTTCTGGAGGGTGGCGACTGAGCACACAATGAGAAATAATGGGAACCAGATAGAGCTTTATTATTTGTGAATTTCAAAACCAAGAATATTCTAGAGGTCAATTAGCTCCAGTACTGCCACTGCAACTCGTGACTCATTCCCATAAACCTTTTGATAAATGCATGCACACTTTTGAGTTTAACATGTGCTGAGCATGTGCATTTTCTTAGAAATTATCAGATGTCTACATTGTGCTGCTACCAATGAAATATCTCAGTAAACCTAGTTTTGATCATCAGTGAGACATATTTACTCTTATCAAAAGGTCTTCTAGAGTAGGGTCTAGTCTGAGACCACAAGTGAAAATTCTGTTGTTTAGCATACTTTTCAAACTTAGATTAAAAATGTACAAATTACATTATCAGCATAACCATTTCAGTGACAGGTTAATATGAGTTTGAGAATTTCGAAATATTTGGTAGCAATGTAGCCTTACTGAGCACAGTTCTACAACAATGTGCTCTAAACAGCAGGCAGATACAATAAGTTCACTTAAGGGCCCTAGACCCCCCTAAATGCATTATTTCAAGATTCAGCATGCCATAAACAAATTTGCAGGGTAAATATAGGCTCTTAACAGAAATTGTGTGTCCACGCGGTTTGCTTGAGGCATTCTCTGTATTTTGTCTGGGAGATGGAGATGGTGACAAGTGTGCACAGAACAAATGTAGAATTTATCCACAAAAAAGAGCCATGACTTTTCCCACGGATCTCCACTCAAAATCTGCTCTGCAACTGCGCCTAGTTCATCATCATCGTCATCATCAACTCTTGTGGTCTTTTTAAATGAGGGCTAATAAATTAGCCATCTCTCATTAGATAATATAATTATCTGTTTGGTTGATCAAAAGCATAAATGGCATATACAAACACTATTATCCATAGCCCAAAAGCAGCTGAACATTCATCACCAATTCACCATGCACTTGGAGAAACATGGAGCCCACCTCTCCAAATATTCACTATTCTATTTGCTTTGAAACCAACAACATTTTTAATTTAATATTAGCCCAAAACCTGACATTAATGGTGAAGCATTGCCTACTGTAGTAAATATCTTATACCAATGACCAGGATCTTATACCATAAATAAATTGAACATCACCCCTCAAATTCTCACTCCCACGCAGCGCGCACTGTCAGACCAATATAGTTCAGAACCACATAATATTGCGCAAATCAGTATTTGCACAATGTATCAAGACATTAAAACATGTTTACCCATATGAAATAATATAAAAATGCATCCAATTCTGTTATAAGACCAGATCAACCGATGCACCACCATTCTATCTCCTACCTATGAGGGGTTTGGGTGTTGTATTCCCCATTACTTCCAATAACTCCTCTCCCTTGGTGACAAGTGGATCGTGAATGCTGCAGCGCCCGGTCCGTCCATTTATTTTCAAATACACGGAATATTCTCGCAATCACAGCTTTGTGAAATCTCTACGCGTTGGTAAAGAACTGAGAGTCGCAGCGTCTTCATACTATCATGCACACTTCAACCCATTGGCGTCTATTGGTGCATTGGCCAGCCAAACATCCCCCACGCCTTCCCAACGTACAACCCATCAACACTGGACGCGACGCGATCAACTAGAACGCTCCTGCCAAAGCAGCTGTAACACTGCAAGCCCGCGACGTCTACTCGAACAGCCCGAGGGGGGCGTTCACAAAAGGGACGTTATTGCATTAAGGGTCCATTCACACAGGACGCCTTTTTTTCAAGGCGTCTGGAGTCACCTGCGGTCTGTTCGATTAGTAATAGTATTCGTGTACAACCTTTTGTTGTAGCGCAATGACGTGTTCGGTGTGAACGGCCACTAAGACTCGTAACGGAATGAAACTGAACACAGGATCTTGAAACGCTTCAACTTGACACGACGTCTTAAAAACGCAACGCTAATGGCGCGAGGTGTTGTTAATAATAGGCTAAACAAAATCAGCGAGACGCAACGCTGCATGTGAGTACATAGTAGACCGGTTTAAAAAGCGCTAAAAGAACGAAAATATGCTTCCTTTGTGAACGCCCCTGGTGTGTTATTTAAATATTTGAATGCTCTGATAAAGGAGTTCTGGATTGTGACGGATGCGACGCAAGTCACGCGACAAACTAGAATTTGCAGCATAGACGCATACAATGGGAGCGTGTTTTGTCGCGTGGCGACCCTGGCTGTTAATTATTTCTCTAAAGCTCTTATAAAAAAGTACTGTTCCCGTTAGTGTTGCCACCCGTCCCGTATTTAAAGATAAAATTATTTATACCGTATTTAAACTGGTTAGATGGCGTCACGGTGAAATCATTCCAGATCGCCAATTTAACATTGATATAAGTTGGAAAAAAAAGGGACCGTCTGAAAAGTCCACGCATTGTGCTAAAACGTGCTAATACTGTGGAGGGTGTGGTAAGGGACCGTCTGAAAAGTCCACAAATGGTGGTAAAAGAGTTTTTTCTATATAAATGTTCAATAAGATCAAACAATGTATGAATACAATCATAAAGACAAGTACAGGTGAAGGAAAAAAAAAATAAATAAAATAAATAAAAATTATATATATATATTAAAAAAAATAATAAAACCATCCAAAATGTATACATAAGATAAAGAAGACAAATAATTGAAAAAATTAAAATAAATATATTTTTAACATATAAATGATGCATTTTTTCATGGGTGAGGAAAGTTCTAATTTTAGCGTATAAGAAAGGATATACAATTTTTATTAATAACGCATATTAACTATTCATAAAAACTAGTCATTAAACCATTTATGTGTCTCTTATTTGAAAACTTCAAAAGTGGCAACCCTAGTTCCTGTTCCAGGGTACAGTGATATTGGGGTTTGGTGGTACAAGATGGTGGTATAACATTTATATTTCATTTATATTTCAAGGTATTTAGTATATGATCTACTTCAAAGAATACCATGCTAAAAAAAACATGGTATTGCCATGTTAAATGTCCAAAAAATACATAGTACCATGGTATGCCTACTTTTTGATACTTTTTAGTAGTCACATCAAATAAATTGACTAAATAGGCTAAATGTTTACAGTCATGGATCAAACTAATATTATTGAAAATAACTAACATTCAAACTAAGGTTTTGGTTCTTAAACACAAGCTAAACATAAGGTCACTGAGGAATCAGTCATTATTTAAGCAATACAACTTGTTTCATGTAAATCAAAGTTACCAGGAATTAAATTACTTTATTCTGTTTATTTGTCATGCATTTGTTTCCATCAGTCTCTCTGGTTCCAGAAACTGATGGATTTTTTTATTGCAATGTATAACTTTGCCTCAACATGCATCAACAAAAAGTCCAGCAGACTTAATTTCTTAGGCTTCAAAGAAGAAGAAAAAAATCTAGAAAGGCAAAAAGTCTATCTTGATTTTTCATGCCTATAGAAAACTGTTTGAAATAATTCAAGTCAAGTCATTTTTATTTGTGTAGCGCCTTTCACAACACACATCGTTTCAAAGCGGCTTTACAGAAAATGAAACTGTAATATCTATAATGAGTCATCATAGTGTAGTTTGATTAAGTATGATTGGGAATTGTGTTTAAAAAGAAATAATTAAATCGTAATTGTATTTAGAAACCCAGTGAGCAAGCTGAAGGTGATTGTGGCAAGGAACACAAAACTCCATTAGATGTTGGTTAATGGAGAAACATAACCTTGAGAGAAACCAGGCTCACTGTGGGGCCAGTTCCCCTCTGGCTAACCAGCATGAATATAATGCCAATATTACTTAATTATGTATAGTGCAAGTCATGATTTAAAATTATTAAACTAAGTAAGTGTTAAGGGCCAGTGTTTATACAAAGATTTTGTAAGAACAAATTGTGGGTAGTTTTGAAAATGACACAAGCCCTTATGAGGAAATCCCCTCTCCAAGCCCGCCCCCATCCTCTGTCCTCATGACCTTGACTGTTGGGATCTTTGCAAGCTGCTTCCTGTCTTGTGAACTGTAGCTGTCTCTAAGGAGCCCTGTCCAAACAGACCTAACCCATGATTGCCGGCCGCAAGCCAACGTCTATTAAATCTGCCCCAAATCTACCATGGAGAGCTTATCCTCACATTATGCACAGCATGTCACCTGGTGTGACAATTCAGACAGTTACAAGGGCCATGTTCATTCCACACCATGCATATGAAATAATCTCAAACTGCTTAGAATGGGGTTTTAGTTTTGGTTGATGTGGCAAAGTATGACAATTAGGGTGTGTTCACACTTGTAGTTCGGTTCTCTTGGTTCACTTGGTCTGGACCAAAAAAGAAAATTATACATTTAGTCCTGGTTCACTTAGCGTTCACACTGCCATTTTTAACACCGAACCTAAAGATACAAAACAAAAGGCATAAGGATAAGGTCACCACCTGATTGGACAGCTTTTATTTTGTGACGGAACTTGCCGAACATCCAAAACAATGCTGGCTGCTAAATGTGCTCATTGGATTTATGTATATATGGTGGTATTTTTACCAGCTGAGAACAAATGAAGAGCTAATAAAATGTGTAGAGTCAAAACAGCACCAGGAATTCCTCCGTTGCACACACAAACGAAGATATGCTGCAAGGAGACGGCAGTTCTTACGCCTGTACCGAACTGTAATGGGCAGCATAGCTCCTATGATGAGAAGAACCAGGTATGCTTGAGCATTCTGTCCTTTGAAATCAAAGATTCAAGTACAGTAGGGTCGCATCTTGTGATATCACATCCTGTTATTGGTCCGTTTAGATGTCTTTGGTCCATGCGTTCATATATCAGTCAAACCGCACCAGAGTTCGTTTGGAAGCGGACCGAGACCCACTATTCAGGGGGTCTCGGTCCACTTGTTTGGTGTGCACCAAGGTTCGGATGGCAGCGTTCACACTTGTTCAAATGCACTGCACTAACAGAGCAATAGCACCAGAGTTCGTTTTAATCGAACCAAACAAGTCCGCAAAAGTGGGCGCAAAAGAAATTCTGTTGGATTATTAATGCACTTCTGGTTTTGGAATGCAAGTTAATTCTTATAACAATCCATATAAAAAAAAGGATATCTTGCAGTGCACTGTAATATTAAAGCTAAATTGCAATATAAAGTTCAATAAATCAGATAAGGTTTGATGAAGTTTAATACATTTAATAATATATTGATATGTACAAATAAGAAATAGTGACCCTCCTGCAATGCTCATTGTATGTAAAGGCAGGGCCAATGCACAATGGAATTCTTTGATGCGTTTGTCACAATTCTAAAAGGAAAGGCGGCAACAACTGTGGTTTACATGGGAGGAATGTTTGAGGCGGAGACTATTTGCACAGTAAACAAAATATCACATGAATAAAAGCTCTTTGTTTGGGATAGAACGATATCTTCTAGAATTGTCGTGGGATGAATTCCATTAGCTACTCCTGCAAAAATGCAACAAAATGTTTTTTGGGGTGAAATGTAAATGTCATGTCATCTTATGGAGTTTTGTGTTCCTTGCCACAGTCGCCTTCAGCTTGCTCACTGGGGTTCCAAATACAATTATTATTTACTTGATTTTTATGCACAATTTACAATGGGGTGGTGTGCTTAATTGTCATGAAATTGTCAAAATGTAAAAGAAAATCTTCTTTAAGCAAAATACAATTGATTTTCTTTTGAATTTGGGCTGAAATATGACCTGGAAATGATCTTAACAGGTTTTGTGAAATTCACCCTCAAGCTAGTTAATGTCTTAATTTGCTATTAATTATACTATGTAAGTTAGCATGCAAAGAAAAAAAAATCACTGTATTTATTTCTGTCTTTCCTGAACAAAATTTTTTGCCCAATGTGACCACATCAGTCTGGACTGATCCTCAATTTTCAAACCTTTTTCTGAACATTATTGTCCACATCCCCTCTCCTCTGGGAACAGCTAACACACATCTGTCAGTCTGATTCATGAATGTCTAAGAGCCATCGGAATGGTCACGAATGGCAGTCAGGACAATGTGACTCAACAAAAAAGGAAATGTATGAAATAACATCTCTATAAGACAATGCTGTATTGGGTGGACATCAAGAGAGCATTGTTTGGCAGAAGACTAAATTTGCGGCAGCAGTAGGCATAAGATTAAGGCTGGTGTGCACCTTAGTTCAGAAAATCGCTTTAACACCAACCGAACGTCCAAATGTGAAAGCGTCCAAAATTTGTAGGAAAATGGTGTGTATACCAAAGCTACCCTAAGAACAGAACTCTTTTGTCAGTGCAAAAGCATTATGTTCTTTTGAGGGATGATGCTGTCACACTGTGGTTAGACTTGGACTATGGTATCGAAATTGCTGCCATACGGTGGAGTGACTAGTCCTTGGACTGCGAAGTGTTACATTAGCACTTTTCTAATTCCCATCAAGTTTCAAAGACACAGAAGAAATGCTAAGCAGATGGCCAACTGGGAGGACTGCATGTGGTTGTCTGAGCAGCAGGGAAATCTTGTCCAAACCCCAAACTCACAGATCTAATGACAAAATGAGTCATAACCACAGTCGGAGAGGACTGTTATCAATGCATGTGTAAATAATAAAAACACCATTTATAATCCAAATTAGATTATACAAATAATCTCTGCAATATGATTTCACTCTGATACAGTCTTTGTTTCCTGTGGAAAGATACGTAGTTAGGATGTTAGTGTGAAGTCCAGCAATTGTGAGCTGAGGAATGTTATATAATGTTGTTATATATTCATCATTACAAATTTTATTTGTTTGACGCACAAGATCTAGAGGTAAATAAACTAGTTTATTTAACTTTTAATTTTTAATATATTTTTGTTTGTTATTTATTCATTTTTATTATTAAAGGTAAAAAAAATAATAAAAAAACAAAAAACAATTTTCACTGTTTCATTATAGCTTTAATGTGTAATTTATGGCACCTAACTGAATTACAAAAATTATAATTGTTGCCACAAATTTTCCCCAAACACTCGCACCTTCTGCCACTAGTTAGACAAACAGGTAGTCCCACCCCAAACTCACACCACTGGTTGAGCCAATGTTGCTATTTCGGGCCTCTCAAATAATCAGAGCAATTTTGAAAGAACCGCAGTATTATACTTTTCAGGGAAATCTACCTACAAATTGCGTACTTTTAGTTGACTCTGAAAATTAAGTTGGGCAATACCACCACTCCCTATATGCATTGTACACAGTCTGCATAGGGCATCAATGTATATCCTAGGGTGGAAGCAGAAATTCCACTGGCTGCCCTTCCTTACACGTTATGCATTATTCAAAGACCCGATAGCAGTCGCGGAACATAGACGATCGCCTCGTTACACAGATCGCAGAACTGGGCAACAATTTGGCCTGTGCCGGCCCTGAAGCTGTGATAGGAAGAAGTATTTGAACAATAATAATAAATTTTTTTTTAAACAAGTAGCTTTAAAGTCATTTGTACAGTAATGTTGGGAGCATAACTAGTTTAAGTTATTTGGGGTTCTCACAGCTGTCTGGGTGGATTCATGTCAAACTCTTCTCTTTGCATGAAATCACACAAAGGACACATTCTTTCAGGCTAGAGTTGCATGTGCTTAAATGAGCTGGTTGCTGTGGGGCTGTGGCATACTTAAACTGTCTTTTTGAACGACTCAATTTTTAAAGCACAATGATATAATTTTGTGTTAGGTTAGTCAAATGAAAGTAGTCATCATGTAAAAAAAACCTATATGTCCAAATGCCGTCCCAAAATTTCCAATGAATATGTTGCTAAAGGGATGATATAAACTCAGTTTATAAGGTTCTATCTTGGATTGTGGTCAAATAAGCACATTCACCTAGTCAGTGAAGGACACGTCATGCTCTTGTGTGATTATTTTTGAATTTTTTTTAAATCATGCGTCTAATATTTATAAAAGTCAAAAGTTCTATCCATGTCTGCTAGCTCTATATCTCAATGCGGGTTTTGGGAGAGATAGAAGAACCAAATAGAAGGTCACAATATGACTAACTACAGTTAAGTCAGAAGTTTACATACACCTTAGCCAAATACATTTAAATTCAGTTATTCAAAATTCCTGACATTTAATCGTAGAAAACATACCCTGTCTTAGGTCAGTTAGGATCACTACTTTATTTTAAGAATGTGAAATGTCAGAATTATAGCAGAGAGAATTATTTATTTCAGCTTTTATTTTTTTCATCACATTTCCAGTGGGTCAAATTTTACATACACTTTGTTAGTATTTGGTAGCACTGCCTTTAAAATATTTAACTTGGGTCAAATGTTTTGGGTAGCCTTCCACAAGCTTCTCACAATAATTTTGGCCCATTCCTCCAGACAGAACTGGTGTAAGTGAGTCAGGTTTGTAGGCCTCCTTGCTCGCACATGCTTTTTCAGTTCTGCCCACAAATTTTCTATCGGATTGAGGTCAGGGCTTTGTGATGGCCACTCCAATACCTTGACTTTGTTCTCCTTAAGCCATTTTGCCACAGCTTTGGAGGTATGCTTGCGGTCATTGTCCATTTGGAAGACCCATTTGCGACCAAGCTTTAACTTCCTGGCTGATGTCTTGAGATGCTGCTTCAATATATCAACATAATTTTCCTTCCTCATGATGCCATCTATTTTGTGAAGTGCACCAGTCCCTCCTGCAGCAAAGCAACCCCACAACATGATGCTGCCACCCCCATGCTTCACGGTTGGGATGGTGTTCTTCGGCTTGAAAGCCTCACCCTTTTTCCTCCAAACATAACGATGGTCATTTTGACCAAACAGTTCAATTTTTGTTTCATTAGACTAGAGGACATTTCTCCAAAAAGTAAGATCTTTGTACCCATGTGCACTTACAAACTGTAGTCTGGCTTTTTTAGGGCAGTTCTGGAGCAGTGGCTTCTTCCTTGCTGAACAGCCTTTCGGGTTATTTCGATATAGGACTTGTTTTACTGTGGATATAGATACTTGTCTACCTGTTTCCTCCAGCATCTTCACAAGGTCCTTTGCTGTTGTTCTGGGATTGCTTTGCACTTTTTGCACCAAACTATGTTCATCTCTAGAAGACAGAATGCGCCTCCTTCCTGAGCGGTATAATGGCTGTGTGGTCCCATGGTGTTTACACTTGCGTACTATTGTTTGTACAGATGAACGTGGTACCTTCAGGCATTTGGAAATTGCTCCCAAGGATGAACAAGACTTGTGGAGGTCCACAATTGTTTTTCCTGAGGTCTTGGCTGATTTCTTTTGATTTTCACATGATGTCAAGCAAAGAGGCACTGAGTTTGAAGGTAGGCCTTAAAATACATCCACAGGTACACCTTCAATTCAGTACACCTCCTATCAGAAGCTATTTAGCTAATTATCTAAAGGCTTGACATTATTTTGTGGAATTTTCCAAGCTGTTTAAAGGCACAGTTAACTTAGTATATGTGAACTTCTGACCCACTGGAATTGTGATATAGTTAATTAAAAGTGAAACAATCTGTCTGTAAACAATTTTTGGAAAAATTACTCGTGTCAAGCACGAAGTAGATGACCTAAACGACTTGCTAAAACTATAGTTTGCTAGTATTAAATCTGTGGAGTGGTTAGAAAATGAGTTTTAATGACTTCAACCTAAGTGTATGTAAACTTCTGACTTCAACTGTATAATCCTTATAGTCAACCATATCTATACAAAAAATGCCTTGTAAGTCTATCTGAAGTGCTTGTAAAGATGTACAGATATACCATCATTAAACTATAATTAATCCAAAACTGTGGTGTGGTGGGCCTGGTTTAGTGGTAAACTTAAAATAAGGTATTTATTTGAATGAAAAGGTTTATTTTAACCAGATCACATCATTAAAATTTACAGCCTAATTTGGGAAATAGCCCCTAAGGATTCTGGGGCAAACCAGTCCCTCGAGCAAGGCCCAAAACTTTTAAAACATGACCTTTAAATATTTCACAATATATTTGGTGGAATTAAAATCTCAAATCTTGTCTCGCTTGTGGTTAAAAGTGGGCTGCTTTAGTTTATGTGATTAGTGGTTAACTATGCAATCATTTATACTCTCCTCTTTATAGTTCACTTGTAACTTATTTCCCCTCATTTTCCTAAAAAAGTAATCAATGCATAATATACTATCTAATGCATTTAGTTGCATTAGCCTGGCAACAACTGAAGTTAACATTTTTGTACCTGAGGGAAAAAAAAGGTCAAATGTAGCTGCTGGATGCAAATTGTAAACCTTGGCCTAATGTTAAAAAAGTGTGAAATGAAGAAAATAATTGTTTTAGAGTCTAAATTATATTTAGATTATATATATATATATATATACTGTACATAAACCATTGCATAAAATATTGCAATCCTGGTAAAAAAAAAGTTTTGTCAGGTAACTTGTAAAATGTGTTTCATATGGAGACATCTAAACCAACTGATTTTAAATTAAAAAAAAATAATAATTTAACCAGCAGACACCAATAAAAGTAAGTAAGGTTTAGATCATGTAAAAAAATTAATCTTAAAGAAAACAACAGCACATATCCACCTTTTTACAGTGAACAAAGTTACATTTTACAAGAATCAATTTAAATCTAGGAAGGTGAGTGCTAATATACATTGAACAAGATAGAAACTTTTTATTTCAGAAAAGAATGATGCAATGGATTATTGCACAACCAATGGTCATCCACTGGTAGGTCGCTTCACATATCCTGACTGGCAAAAACCCCAAATATGCCCAAAATTCTGTCTTAAAGTCTTAAATATCAGGTTGAATTTGAGAAGAGTATCAGATAATTCATTTGACAAGCAGTAGGTGGTTAAGTATCGTGTTCTTTAGAGTGCCATTACACACAAATAAACAGAAGATAGTGTGAAACTTGACAACAGAAGTCAACCTGCCTCACAAAACCGTAAGGTCAACAAGGGCCAAATACCAAAGCAATATTGTAACGACTGTCCTAAAGTATTTATTTATTTATTTACTTTCCATGTAGAGGAATACAAAACTGACCTGAGTTTGAGTGTGGCAGACCACCTGGGGAAGGAAGGTGAAGGTACTACATAACCAGCTTACCACAGTACCAAAAGGATATTAAAAATCAGATAGTTCCGATTCTGAAATCTGATTGGATGAGACACATTTACACCATTGTAAAAAAGCCAATAACCTTTGACTGCACTTCAACTGAATTCTATATTAAAGTTGATATGTTGTTTGTCAAGGGATAATGTACAATCAGCTGGTCAGAATAATAAAAATAGACACCAACTGGTTGATAAGGATGCTCATGATAGTATGACGGCGCTTTAGTGCCACGTTAAAATAAAAGAAAAAAGAAAATTTAGAGAATAAAGTCATATAGTATTATGATAATAAAGATGAAATGTTTTGAGAATAATCTCATAGCAAGGCTTTTACGAGAATAAAGTCATAAAGAATAAATTTGTAGCATTATGAGATGAATGTAAAAATTATAAGAATAAAGTTGTAGCATTATGAGAATAAAGTAGTATATTGCGTGAATAAAGTAGAAATATTTTGAGAGAGTAAAACAAATGACATTATTATGACAACGATAGAACGGACGGCAAGCCAGCAGCTTCATTAATGCAATAGATGGATGTGGAAGATTTAGTTAAATCATACTGTAGGATAGGATTTAGCAACAAAGATATCCTTGATCTTTTGGTTCTTCAGCATGGAATTATTATTAGTATCCAGACACTGCAGCGGTTTGGTAGGGAATTGAATTTATTCAGGAGAAAGAACCAGACAGACATTTGTGCAGTACCGCTCAGCATGGGTAATGCTTGGTCTGCTTTTTTGTTGGTTTTTGCTCTCAAAACAACAGTATTACTGAGGGGATGTTACCACATATAATGTCTTGAAATGAGCCCATATAATTCACAGAAGTTCCAGATATTTTTCACTTCACTTGAGCCCTTGACAGGCACCTACATGTTGAAAGCCCCAGTACTAATCCACATCTCATTCATGAACAGAGAGCTTGCAAAAACTTCCCTCAAATTCAGCTCGGCACATTGCATAGCCAGTGGGTTAGTGGAGTTTACTGTAAATAACACTTGGCAAGTTACTTGGCACTAAAACGATGCTGTATGATAGATAAGAGTACTCCAGAAGGCTATGTAATAATGAAATATATAACTTGGCAGAAATTTTTTATATTCCGATTATTATTAGTATTATTAATTTATGTAACAATTTCTTAAACATTGATGTCTGTTATAATATTGTAGTTGCAACTGTCTAAGCAAAAAGTCACAAGACGATCCATTGTAAAATCACTATAACGCACGGCCTCTCATTGTTTATTTCTTTAAAGGAAAACACCAGCTACATCAGAGAGCTGTCAATGGCTTCAAAATGTCGTGAGTACAAGGGATCAGCATGTGGTAGTTAGTGTGCACATATGGATCCCAGACACAAATGTTTCATTGCAGTCACTTTTCATCAAGAATTGGTAAAAAAAAAAAAAAAAAATGTCCCTGTGGATCAAATTCCTACAAAGCAAAAATGTTGGATACATTGTGGATGTGGAGTTTAAATGTGGTTCCATGGCATGTATATGACCTATGATGTTTTTATTTAACTTGCCTTTCCACTGAGACATGGACACCAACAACTAGCCCAAACCGTGGCATCTGATATCTTGTGGTCAAAGGTAAAATGTGGGAACCAGCATAGGTAAGGAATAACTTTCTTGCAATTTCTGGTTCCTCTACACAATGTAAGAGATTTAAGTGTTAGAATGCAAATTACTTCACACTGTTTACACATCTTTTTTTCCATCAGTTGAACTTCACATTCACAATAATCAACTTCCTCCATGGGAAATCAAAGTGCTGCTTCCGAATGTTCATGTACCCTGAATATCAACCCCATTCGCATTATGGCAAATTAGTGACAATCACCGTCCCCCATCAGACGTTATGGCATCAATTCAAACATGTTTACCATTCCCCATGGCGAAACTGATAAAGTGTTGCGTGTACAATCTCTGATACATGCGTTCTAGTACCATAGAAACCATGAAGTAAACATTTTCACTCTGAGACACGGGTTTGGGTCCTGTGGAAATGTAATCAGGATGTAATCACGCATAAACAATGGTGAGTGTGATTCGAAGTTTGCATTTTCACTCTAAAAACACAATTTTTACTCCACAAACAGTGTTTGGGTTAGGGGGTATGGTTACTAACACAAGCATCGTTGTTGACTGAATTACATCATTTACAACCAAAAATACAACTTTTGCCACCACACTGTGGACATTTCACTTCAACCTCACTTCCAGGTTCAGTCTGCAATAATTTCTGTCATTTCTAATTGATTTCATGAGTTAATTAAATTCAAAGACATTGGCAACAGTGGCTGTTTGGCTGAAATTATAGTTACTTAGATTTAAAAAAAAAACAAACAAACACCCTTTTAAGCCTTTTCAGAGCAAATACATAACCATCAAGAGGGGTACAAGCAAAAAAATAAAAATAAATTAAAGGTCCTGTCCTTTTGGACGACAAAGAACTGCTGGTAGTTCTCCCTCCTACTGATACAGCACACTGCTGTTATTGCAGAGAATTCCGCTTTTGAAAACCGGTGGAATGTAGCCATGTGTTCTAAATAGGGCTTACACATCGTAAGATTTAATGGGAGCCATGTGAATTTGAGATTAATGAGAGGTGAATTTGATCTTTTAGTAATACTGCTGTTTCTGCTGAGATTCAAGGGAACCCTATTTAACCCGTCTGCAATGTGACCAAATGATCTTTAAAAAGATGAACTACACAAACCAGAAAATTATTGCCAATACAAAACTCACTGCGACAATGATAAAGTGTTGTGGGTGGATGCCAGGTCCCTGTTATGCAGTTACTAGGGTGTTCTGGGTGGTTGATAGGTGGTTGTTTACTAGTCAAAAGAGTCCACCCACAAGTATCTATGATATTCTCATCTATGTATGTGGCTCGAAGGGCTAGGTATTGATACAGATTTCACGATTAGATTTGATTTGGATTCACAAGCTCTCAATTCAGTCCAATTCCAGTTTTGATTCGATATCGATTCATATGAGTATTTTCAGTTATAATGTGCCTTTTGCTTACGTAAGAATGAAATCCTCTCCCAGCTAATGCTATAAATTATACAGGGGACCTTTTTTGGCTTTATAAAATTTAACAAATCCATGTATTCAATCAATAAATAATATATTATATTTAAAAAAACAAATTATTACATGTTTATTGTTTAATTGCTTAATTTGCACTATTTAGAAGTATTTGCATTAAATTGTTGAACACGTGCTAAAACCTGTACTGTCTCTTTAACAAAACCAACATTTCTGTAAAGAGCATCTGTAGATGAGCACGTTAACAACAGAGTACTGGAATGGCTTTACCTCATCCGTGCTATGCATGATTAGAATTAAATGTTTATTTAATTATTATTTTTTTGATCAACAACTGAATGTAAAGAACAGAAAGGGTATTAAAAGAGACATTATTCAATGACAAATGGGTCGCGTGGATCTCGTCTTTGGACACACACTCCACGGAAAAACTTTTACTCTCAACACGCAGTGAAAGGATCTCGCTGCTGAATCCTCCACCACTATACTGCACAATCACTGGTGAGTGAAATCTAAACATTTGCCAGCCAGTTGCCAAATATATACATTTTAGCTGCATAGTGCGAATTTTGTTTGCAAATGCAAGTGATTTTCTCTCATTGTAGTAGAGGGTTGTGCATAGAGTAAAAGATCGATATTGAGATCATTCAAATGAAGGTCGCGATGCATCGGAAAATCAATATTTTTACCCATATCTAATGGCTCGGGTCCCTCTTTAAAGGTGAAGTGCCCCACGAAACAAAATGGCAAACACAATGTCATGCCACAAACTCACAGCATGTTGCTCTTTACAGTTTTGGGGGGAATCAACCTGCCAATGGCTTACTATTCTGGTTTCTGGAAGAGGATAAAGTATTTTAAAATTAAATGACACACTTTACCTCTAAATGCAAGTATCATTTGCAATGTCTAATTGCTTTGTACAAGCTGCACAATTTGAGATATTATTAATGTCTGTAGCACACATGGTGTGGAACAAGCACCAAAGTTAAGCAATAGTAAAAGTGATGCCTTAGCAAACATAACTACTTACTCCAAACAATATGGTTTCTGCATGGTTAAAAACTGAGAGACCAATCCTGTGAGATACTTACATGTTTTCAAAATGCCTTTACATTAACATATGTCATAAAACAGCAGATATCCATATAAATCAAGTTTTGCACATTTCAGTTTTACTTTTTTAGGCATATGGTATTTTGGTAAGTAATGTTTCTGGTGCAGTATCTCAGGTCTCACAGTCGAATGGGATCCCTCAAACGCTCTGGATCAAGACCACCGGTCATGCATCCCTCATGTCTGAGACCCAAGGTCAACAAACAATGTTCAAATGGGTGCTTTAGCCCAAAAATACCCTGCAATGTCTCTATCCCATGGAAAAAGCCATGGCCCTCCTCCCTTGAGGGCCCCTGTGCTCTGGTGACAGCTCTCAGGGTGTTGTTAACCTTGTGAAGGAGTTGGGCCAGTTTTGAGTTGCTTTAAAGAGTATTAAAATAGCATTCAAAGACACAGGAGGACAGAACAACTGTGTTATCTGGGGCTACTGGGATAAATACATCTGTAACTAGTGACATCACTGTTATGTGCATGCCCTTGTTCCAGGGTTTATACAACATTATACTTTGGCAGAATGTATTTGTCTTGTGCTGTTATATGTTAATAAAAAAAAGAATGTTATGTGACTGTGGCATACTGAAGTGCTTCTTATTAAAACGTATACATATCTCATACAGTTGGTTTCTCAATTTTTAGCCATGCAGAGACCATACTGAGTTGTCAGTGGTGTTTGCTAAGGCAACCATCACTATTACCATTGCTCATGTTCAGGGAAAGTGATTTGAAAAAACCAC
The DNA here is from genome assembly GCF_019703515.2 of Myxocyprinus asiaticus. Taxonomy (NCBI): domain Eukaryota; kingdom Metazoa; phylum Chordata; class Actinopteri; order Cypriniformes; family Catostomidae; genus Myxocyprinus; species Myxocyprinus asiaticus. The sequence continues at coordinate 40,091,852 of NC_059370.1, read as the reverse complement.
TAAAGCTAAGTGGACATGAATGATATCTCAAATCATGTTGAGTAGAGGTGTGCTATTACTCTTCTAAGTGATCAGACTTATGATTTTTTATCAAATGGAAAAAAGAAACAACTATAAACTTACATTGAAATATAGACACGATCTACATCTGGGCACCAGAATATCCGACATGATCACACAGGTAATCGACATGCTGCTTCCGAATGTTCATGTACCCTGAAAGTAACCTCATACTGCCAAGTAACTGACAAGCGGCGTCTCTCTCAGACATTTTGCATCAATTCCAATGTGTTCACCTTTCCCTGTGGCACTACTGACAATCACGGTGACATGGTTTCAGGTCTCATGGAAATCAGGACGTACTTGTGTTTACAAAAACAAAGGTGAGTGTGGTTCGGAGGTTGCATTTTTGCTCTAAAATTACATATTAGTTCTCAGGTTAGGGATTGGGTTAGGGTGCAGGGTTAATAAAATATGCATTCCTGTAGACTGTATTATGTCATTCACAAATATAACTCGCTTTTGGCGCCACCCTATGGCCATTTCACCTCAACAACACTTCCAGCTTCGGCCACTGGGGGCAGTGCACAACTATTTCAGCTGAACTTTCAGTCTCCTGTCAATGAATTCACAGTGGGATCAGTCTGCAATATCTTGGGAGTGCCCTCTTTTGATTTGGGCCAGTAGACACCTAGCAACCACACGAAACACCATAGCAACCCACTTAAAACCACTCAGAACACCTTAGCAACTGCTTAGTAACACCCTAGCATCATGGCAGCGATTTTACACTGGCAAGCACCACTTATATTTTGTTCAGGAAACCTAGTTATCTTTTCAAGTGTCTTTTGGTGCACTAGTGCTGAAATTACAAACTTCCATCTTAAATTTTCTCAAGTTCATAATAAAATGAGTCAACGTCATGTTTTCTGCTCACCTTTGGTATTGATTGCAGTGTTATAACCGATCTTTCTTCTTTTTGTAAACATTTACAGTTCTATTTGACTCAAAATGGACTTCATCATAGACTTTGTTGGTTACAAATGCATGTATGACCTATTCCATTTGTAGTAGATGTCTCCTGGAGAGGTGAACACAATGGCTGTAGTGGCCAACAATGGGATTGTGCATGCCATTGTTAGTGTTTTGGCGGTTTCTAAGGCGCATCGCATGACTCGCTGTAACAGCTGCAGCGTGTGCCGTTGTGGAAGTCTGAAGATAACTTGCTTGTTTGCTTGTGATTAAATCTGCTTGTTTTGGCACCCTCTTCAAGTGTTCCTCCCTAACACAAGCGTTTTGTGAAGGGGACTTTTTCAAATGAATACAAAAAAGGAAAAGGAAGTATCTATTTAGATACAGTGTTCTGTTTTCTCCATTTTAGAATCTTGCTTCCAAGTCATGCGAGTCACGTACAATCTGAGAAAGTTTAATAAAAAAAAATTTATTACAAATTATATTATCAGCTTAACAGTTTAGGTGAAAAGTTGAGTTTAGAAATATATGTGAATTTCAGAATTTCTTAGTATTTGGTATGTCGACCCTTTTGTTTTAATGACAGGATGCACTCGAGCTGTTGTGAACTCCACAAGTTTGTTCAAAACCTGATGATCCAGAAATCCAGATTCAAATGTTATCCTGCACGATTTGAAAATTTTCCAAAGAGCATCTTCTGTGCTTCAATGGAAGGAAGGAAATCAATTTCCACAAAAATGTATTTCTACTCATCCCTCCTTTTCTTTAAAAAAAGCAAATATCAGGGTTACAGTGAGGCACTTACAATGAAGTGAATGAGGCCAATTGTAAACGTTAAAATACTCAATGTTAGCCAAAGTATAGCCACAAGACGTAAACTAGAAGCGTGTCAATATAATTTTAGTGTGACAAAATCACTTACTAACCTTTTCTGTGTAAAGTTATATCCGATTTTACAACTTTGTTGCCATGACGAAATAATGCTGTAAACCCTAAAACGACCATAAAACAATGACACATGAACAACTTTACAGCTCACATAACACACAATTTTTAACATAACAATTGATGTAAGTGCTTTTATAAAATTACAAGCTTCACTTTTCTGCCTTCTGCCTTTAAACCTTCCAGAAAATTGGCCCCATTCACTTCCATTGTAGTGCCTCATTATACTAATAAAAATAGTAATCGATTTTCGCTTTTTTTTTTTTATTAAATTATTTTTTGTGGTAATTAACATTATGCCACAAATGCTGTCGATTAAGCTTAACTTGTATTGAACCCAGAATATACATAATTTATGTCAAAAAATATGCTTATTTGATTGGTGACCTAAAAATCTTAAATATTTCTTATTCAATTTATGTCATAATGTTTCTTTGTTTGAAACTTTTTTTTTTTTCCAGGTTCAATTATATTAAGAATCCCAGATTTTCAATGTGGTCTCAGACATTTGGACCCCACTGTAGATAATGGCCTGTTGTGAGGAGCATTTCAACACATTGCATGGTTGACGTGTTGGTGAATGCTGATGTCTTGCATCTATGTAAAATATGGGGAGTTAAATAACACAGGCAGTATTTTGGCCCTGGACTCAACCCCCCAACCCACTGCCATAAATAGAAGGCTAAACAACAGGTAAGAATGTGCCGTGGAGTCCACCCATTGAGAAGCACGGACACACAATTTTCCCTGACGAAACCGCAAAGATGAAAGGCAGACGAGGTGTTAATGTGCAGGGTCACATTATGTAATAATTTCTCCAGCATACTGGTTAAATGTTGAGGGGAAATGAGCCATTGGTTTCACAATTTCTGGTCACCTTTTGCTCCTCTGCCGCATTCCGACTTACATGCATAGCTGCCCTTTTTTCCAGGAAAGGATGGCTGGAAATATGACTTCTGATATTCATGTTGTAACGGGAAGACTTACGTAAAAATATACATTTGAAGTGTTTTTAAACTAGTGATTTTATTATTAACTGAGAGTGAACTTTAATGCACATCATAACATTACTTTACTGCTAACCTCTTTCAGTATTCACTTTCATTTTATGGAAAAAAGGTGCAATTAAAGTGAGTGGTGACTGAAGCTAACATTCTGCCTAACCTTTCTTTTTGTGTTTCATGGAAGGAAGAAAGTCCTACAGGTTTAGAACAACATGAGGGTGAGTAAATGATGACAGAATTTTCATTTTTGGGTGAACTATTCCTTTAATCATGATGGATTTCGAATATGTTAAATGGCTAAAATTAGCAATTTTATCCACAGAAATCACAAAAACATTACTACTAAACAGTAAAAAATGGAAACCTGCAATTGTGGATCTCTTCCTATTTCTACCTGACCTGAACTTGAATAAAACCAGCTGACTTAGATGCTATTTGCACATTTTTAGGCTACCTGACAAAAAATTTTTTGACATGGAGGATCGGTATTGGTAGTACTTGGCACTGAATAGAAAAGAAAATATGTAGTATCGCCCATTCCCACTTTTTACTCCACAGCATGACATCCGTTTCAGGCATGTGTGGGAAACTCTAGGCCCCTCGCTTTTGCACGGGCCACTGATACATGCCAAGTGCTGTGCACTGGGCTATTTTAAGAAGCTGTAAACATGGGAACTTCCTCTGTGTAAGGGTATTTTATATCCCAAAGGATCGGAATTTACATTATTAACAACAAGCTTCAAGCACAGTAAGCCATGCTGCCATATGCTTGGCTTTGTACTCACTAACCAGGACACTCAAGTCCTGAATGTTATTATGAAGAACAGAGATTGAACATATGATAATGTTTGCACTATTGCTGATTGAGACCTCCAACTGTTTTACTTATGTAATGTGAGGTCAGCTGAGGAATAAATGTATCTTAACAAGAGTGACCATCTAAACTGCCTGTAGGAAGTTTGTTGTGCCTTTATCTGACTTTAAATTCAACATGAAATCAGAACGGACCCTATTTAGTTTCTTTATGCACATTTTCTGGTTTTATTGTGCTCAGTTCATCAGTGCACATTATCCCGAAGAAAAAATTTGTCTTCATAATTTGTCACCAAAATGCAATAACTTGCTCTGCCTCAGATTATACTGCAAGCTATTGGTTAATGTCAAATAATTGCCAAATACCTATTTATTTAGACATTGTTTTAGATAATGCAGCCTTTTTTAAATCTTGCCAATAGTTAAATCATTAATTTAATGCTGATTAATGTTAATGTAATTAAGGTTGCAAAAAATCAATATTACAGTGAGGCACTTACAATGGAAGTGAATGGGGCCAATTTTTGGAGGGTTACAAGGCAGAAATGTGAATCTTACAATTTTATAAAAACACTTACAGTAATTATTATGTTAAAATGTGTATTATTTGTCTTGTGTATTATATGAGCTGTAAAGATGTTTAAATGATAGTTTTAAGGTCGTTTTAGGCTTTATGGTATTACGTCGCCATGGTAATGAAGGTGTAAAAATTGGATATAACTTTATACAGAGAAGGTTAGTGAGTGATTTCATCGCACTAAAATCATGTTAACACACATATTGTTTATGTCTTGTGGTTATACTTTTGAAACATTGAGTATTTTAACATTTACAGATTGGCCCCATTCACTTCCATTGTAAGTGCCTTTCTGTATCCCAGATCTTTCTTTCTTTTTTTTAAAAAAGGAGGGACGATTCTAAATTATCTTTTTTATCACAGAAGCCACAGAGACAAAAAATGCGGGCGGGGTTTTAGAATGAGGGGGCGTGGCTAATTCAGCGGCTCAGGCACGTGAAAGCTTCAGAGTGCTAAAATCGCTTACAGCACCTTTAAGCTCAATCAACAGCATTTGTGGTATAATGTCGATTTTTTGTTTGCAGTTTACAAAGTTTACAGCTGTCACAGAGACCAATGAGATCTCAGGACACTTATTTCATTAATATCTTTAAGGGAGTAGGAACATTTTTTGCATACTTTTCCATGAACAAAAATCACTTATTAACTCGGAAACTTCCTTTAAGAAAAAAATTCAATACTGTGAATTGCTCAGGTGAGACTGTTAAGACAAGCATCTGCTTTTTTTTGTATTTCCCCTGCAGTTTTCTTTATAAATTTGAAAAAGCGCTCTTTATTTAACTACCCCATTGAATTACTGTCAGCATTGGCCATTAAAAAAAAAAAAATCTTTCGACCAGTAGTCATCAACATCAGCTTCTCCAGTCTCACTAGCAAGACCAGAACTAAACAGCTTGGACCAGCAAATGGTCTTTACAGTGAGACACTTCCACTTGGCACTGAACTTGGGCCAAAAACAATTACGTTTTTTTACGATGAAAAGATTATGTCATTGCATTATTTTCTGATGATGCTCATGTTTGCTGTCTGGTCTCCATCACTCACTATACTACACTTTCATGACCCTTACTCTAGGATGTGTGTTAATCCTTATCCAACTATGTGTCTGTATTCTTGACTATCATACAAAGGCTGCTACAAACCAGATATGTTTTAACTCACACTGTCTCCTGTGAAGCTTTCAAACAGGACCGTTAAAGGAGAGCTGGCCAAAGTCATGGGTGAATTGTGTGATTTGTTTGTTTGAACAGATCAAATATATTATATATCTTCCCTTAAGGTATATTCACTCCCTTTAGGTATACAATAAATCTGTTACTCCATAAACAGTTTTTTCTTTCTTTCGGCGGCTGACCTGTGACTCAGTGGATGATGGAATGCAGACAAACTACTTACCTGACATGGAGCCAAGTGACTTAAACAATGTGTATTCAAAGAGTCATTGCTGAGTTAAACACATTAAGAAACAGACGTAAAGAAAATGTATTACTGCACCTGTGGCTGTCAACAGCTGATTTTACACTATAAATTATGTCCACTTGGAGAGGACAAAGGAAACTGGCTAGCATTTCAAATTTCATGCAAACAATATAATACTTTTGCACCAGTAGCAGTTGTCCACAAACACTACTGGGTGAATCTCAAAAACAGGTGAACCTGCCAAAAAACCTGCCAAAAACAATTTCACCATTAAATTTCACCTATGGTCATATTTCAGCGCAAAGTTGAATAAGAAATCAGATTTTGCTTAAAGAAAATAAAGCCTATATTTAGGACCAATTTTTTTTCATGACAATAAGCACAATTTCCCTCCCTAATTCTCATGGCATTATTTAAATTGTAAATCATTTGTACATCATGGTAGTACTTGTTATACTGCCATTAATTCATGCTTATTTAAATAGTACATGATATATAACACTGTATTACAGTAATGAGAATCATGAGAATAATGGGAGCAACAAAAATCTCAAAAAGTATAACGTCCAAATACATTATGGTAATTAGAATTTCGGAGGAAAATGTGCTTTAGTATTATGATCATCAAAATAATTTCACAATTAAAAAAAACAAAAATCACAATGGTCCTAATTTTAAAAAAAAAATTTTTTATTTTTTTTTCTGGTGACCTGGGCATGTTTTTATGAGATTCACTCCATCAGAGTAATTTTATGTTAAACTGTTTATATATATATATATATATGAGAGAGAGAGAGAGAGAGAGAGAGAGAGAGAGAGAGATATGTATTATTATTATTATTATCATTATTTTTGCTATTATATATATATATATATATATATATATATATATATATATATATATATATATATATATATATATATATATACACTATATTAAAAAAATATTTTTGCCTTTTCTTTAACATTTATGCATCTCAATTTCATCAAAATGAATTTTTAACTAAATTTAATTATTCAAACTTAAATATTTAGGTTATTTTAATTTGTTAAAGATTACTCAATTCAATTTGACAGAATTTTGTTATGAAATAAAAATGTGTATATCTTAAAATTATTTTTAATAGAATATATATATATATATATATATATATATATATATATATATATATATATATATATATATATATATATATAGTTCTAAATGTTCTTGCAGCAAAATCTCTCAGAAATAACTGTAGGATGTAGCTCAGTTGCATATTGCCAGTTGGAAGATCTTAGTTGCCATCTGCTGGTCAGATTATTCCATCAAGCAAACTGCCCCATCACTAAAATACTACTGTAGTGAACAATTATAGTACACTGCAAGATCAAGCAGCAGCACCACCAGAACACCACAAAGGAGATGGTTACTCTATTTCTCTTAAAACCCTTTATATAAAGCTTCTGAGCTTCATAAATGACCATATATAATGTAATCTTATAACGTTAGTCGAATTACACAGGGACCAAATGTTTCTCAGATTCGTCATTTCTCTGTTATAAACAATTCTTCCTTCCCGAATGTTCTCATCAAGGTCCTGGGAAAGTCACAACCTTGCCAAGTATGCATAGCTTAGAGGCCAGCGGCCACCCCTCTCTCATCGTAGGAGTTACATTTCCTGTTTAACTTCTGGAACATCACTCATAGTGTTCCCAAATATATAAGTACATATAAACAAACTCACACTAAAAAAATTAAAATAAAAATGTAAGTATACAGCCTCTATAAATTTTCTCCATTGCTTCTAAATTAGATTTTTAGGATAACTTTTGCAGTTTGAGAGTATAAAAGACGTATATAATTATGTGTGGACATTATTATAATGCATAATCAAGTTATTAATTATTAATAAGCCATTTTTTATTTTGTAACTTACTACAAAAACACTTAAGGCACACTCAAATGTATGAATGACTGTCTAAGATACAAAATATTGGTTGGGTATAGGCAAATACATATATATATATATATATATATATATATATATATATATATATATATATATATATATATATATATTACATTTATATATAATTTATTTTATATAAATGTTTTACATTTTACATTTATATATAATTTGCTTAGATATTTGCAATATTATATGCAATGACAATGGTCGTTTTTAAGTGTGACTGAACTGTCCAAACAGTTTTTTGGGCCAGTACACTTTATAAGTACCACTATTACGCTATATTTTAATTAGACACACGTACCTTGCAGAACATTCGTTTGCCACTGAATTCTTGTCTCTTCATCGGAAATCAGCGCGGATGATCCGTTATTACCCATAAAAACTAATATTACAATTCACTAGGTTTAAATCTAATAAGCCTGACTCATTCCAAAGATCCGTAACAAACTGTCCATGTCCAGAAAGACTGTGGTGAACTCTGACAATGTTAACTGAAATCCCCAAAAAACCCGCCTAAATTCAGTTTGAAAGATAAACACCTAGCACGTGCACAACACGTCTTTATTTCCCGCGAACTGTCCAATCGCTGTTTTCGGGCGCGTCATATGAACGTTCCAATGGTCTCGTGGAGGACTGACTGCTAGCCGCTCCCACTGTGTATGTGTGTATCCGAATAATTGGAAGAATACTGTGCATTTGGGGAGGCTAACCGACAAATGAAATGTAGCCTATCTTTTTTTTTCTTGGGCATTAAGCGTTTTTGTAGCCAAGGCTTTAAGATATGTGTCTATATATTAACAATTGACAACCAAAACTAAAGCAACCCTAAGAATTATTCACTGCAGTAAAAAAGTGTGACAACTAGCCCCAGTCTTCCTTTTTTTTTTTTTTTTTTTTTTTTTATTATTATTATTATTTTTTTTAGCTGATTACCATTTTTCATCATTTTAATCTGTCTGTACTGATTTAATGTAATTTCTGTCCTAAAAAAAAAAAAAAAAAAAGACCTAGGAAACCATCTCTATGCAGAAACTGCTTGTAAATTTAACAGACCTTATTTTCAAGTAAAGGCCACACAATTCATGGTGGCTTTAATTATACATTCTCAAGTAAAGTTTACTTTGCAGTGCTCTGTTTCAAGTCAGATTACTCAGTCTTTGTTTGTACATTTTATTTAAAGCTACACTGTGTAACTTTATTTATTTTTTGTTAAAAAATAACAAAATGTTCTTAATGAGAGAGTGCAACAAAAATCCAACTTCCAAACCATGTCTTTACCCAAATACACTTTGATAAACCTATAATAATGACATTATATTGAAATATTTTAGAGCTGTCCGGATGGATTTCGCGGGAAATTGCATACATACGTCATTCGCCCGTGCGTGTTCACGTCATATCCATACACAGAGAAAATAATATCCTGAAAATAATATACTGTAGCGCGTGTGTGGGAGTAGCTGGAGCTGAAAGTTTGTTGTCACAACGAACGAGAAAAGTTTACCATGGATCATTCAAAACGGCAAACCTCCTGGGATTCACTTTGTAAAAACAAAGAAACCCTGAACAGATCAGAGTCTACAAGCAAAAAGTGAAAGCGACAGAGTCCATAATAAAACCCGAATCAACATCGGCTTGGCTTTTCAGAGGTGGCGACAACTCTGAGATCTGAAAGGATTTAAAAGCGACCCAGAGATTGCATTTTTCTTCCTCAACAGGAAAGATATTTTATTGATATGGTTTATGTATAGTTGTGTAATCACACACACACACACACACACACACATCTGTGAAATACAATAATTATACCATAATCGATGCAGAACTTTTCACTTGCTAGCACACGTGTGTATTTTTCTTTATAATGGCAGTCATTTATATAAATAAATCCTTTAGTCTTAGGCTTGCCAAGAACATGTGAGTCTTGAAATGATGTTGACCACTGGTTGGTAACAATGACAGTCTATAAATAAGTTACTACTGTGGTCTATTTGGCCAGAATATCCTGCAGTTATAAAACTTTACAACGTTTGACCTTATCAGACTAGCAATCGTTATGTCTAATGTTAATGAACGTTGCCTAACTTTTGTAACATCATTTATTTCAAAACAACGTTTCCAATAAGTCAAAACAACAGCATAAAATAATGCACTTATCTACTCAGATGACATGTTTTCAGATATCCGTCTTTTCCTTTCTTTCATTATTTATTTGACCATTCACTCTGATAAGATGTCCTGTATCCTTGTGTACATCGTGCCTCAAACCACATTCATCCACGCAGAGGAGCAGAGCCGAAGCATGACTTAGGTCATTACCAAAACAGTATTTTTCCGCATGCAGTTTTATTTTTTAACTGCTAGAGGGTCAAATGTTACATAGTATAGCTTTAGGCAATGTAGCTCTGAATTAAGCCATGCTTTAAAAGTATAGCATTTAAATGCTTTTTTTTTTTTATCATACTCAGTCATACCACATGATACAAAAGCCTTCCACAGGGAAGCTTATTGCATGCGTGCAATGTAGTCAATTAGATATTAGACCTGAACACTTGGTGCACAAAACACAGTGACAGTAACAATCAATAAATAATTAATAATAACAACAACAACAAAATTATTTTGCATGCTGGGAACACCAGCTTCGAAAAGTTAAAGGGATAGTTCACATCAATTACTGACCCTCATGCCATCCCAGATGTCTATGACTTTCACCTGAAGAACACAAACAATGATTTGTAGAAGAATATCTCAGCTCTGTTGGTCCTCACAATACACCTTATTCACAGCAGCGCCATCTTTGATTTTTAATAGGAATGACAACTAGGCTGTAAGGGATAGATGTATAGTCACTTCAATGGACTGTACTGCAGCTTAAAGTGTTTTTGGATCGTTCTGTGGACAAAACATTGAAAAATATCTTTCTAAGAACATTCAATAGACAAAAAAAACTCCTGACAACATGAGTTGTGGAAAATCAGATGTGATCAAGGAGCTTTATTCAGCTTAATACTGTGCGTGCCATTGAAGAGATGGTAAGTCTATCCCTCACAGCCTCATTGTCATTCCCATTAGAATAAAAGATGGTGCTACAGTGAATAAGGGCAATGCAAGTGAATGGATACCAAAATTGTGGAGCTCCAAAAGGAGCATAAAAGTAATCCATAAGTCTCCAGTGGTTAAATCCATGTCTTCAGACGCGATATGATGTGGGTCATGACTAGTGGTCTTCAGAAGTGATATGAAAGGTGTGGGTGAGAAACAGATCAATATTAAGTCCTTTTTTACAATAAATTCTCCTCCCTGCCCAGGACATGGTGATATGCATGAAGAATGTGAATCGCCAAAAACAAAAGAAGAAATTGAAAGTGGAGATTGTTGGAAAAAGGACTTATATATTGATCTGTTTCTCGCCTACACCTTTCATATCACTTCTGAAGACCACTAGTTTTAACAACTAGAGTTGTATGGATTACTTTTATGTGTCCTTTATGTGGATTTTGGAGCTTCAACATTTTGGCACTCATTCACTAACATTGTATGGACCTACAGAGCTGAGATATTCTTCTAAAAATCTTAATTTGTGTTCTGCAGAAGAAAGAAAGTCATACACATCTTGGATGGCATGAGGGTGAGTAAATGATGAGAACATTTTCATTTTTGGGTGAACTAACCCTTTAAAATTTAAAGTTCATGCTTGAACTAACTGGTTCAATGTAGAAAGTACTTACTGTATACTGTATATTACTTATATATAATACTGCTATATTTATTTATTTATTTATTTTGTGCCAGAAGACCTAAAGTCAAATTTAAGCATGAAGTCTACCATACAGAACAATTGGGAATGTATAAGATGCATGAATAGGTTCAGTATAGTGATTTTAAAGTCATTTTAAAGAATTTGCATACATGGATATCAACAGTAGGCTATATTAATAAGAAAAAGTGATGTAATTTAACAAATAGCAATGAAAATGTGTGTTTTGTAAGAACTTATCCAGTAAAAACATTAGAAATAAAGTTTGATAGTAATTCTTTCATCTACATAAATCTGCGTACTTTTCCATTCCATCCCTCTGTCTGGTGTTATCATGGGGATTCTTGGGGAATTCATGGGTTTAGTTTGATGGAATGACCTGGCCTGGTTAGCATGCTGCGGGTTTGACATTTTCTCCATTTGAAAATACTTTCTGATCAGTGGAGTGAGTGACTGACTTCACATTTCCCTGAAATAGAAATCAAATCTTTTCCATTCATCAACAATCTTTCCTCTTAGGGCCCGAGAGAGCTCTTTTGATCTTGGTGTGGTTTTGCTTTACACCTCAGTTGCTTGTACACTGTAAAAAAGTGGTAACCTGCAATTGTTGAGCTATTTCTACATCATCTAACCCTTAATGTGTATTAAAGTTGATTCTGTGAAGTTACAGTAAATACTAATTCTGACTTGAATAAAACTGTTAATTTAGATGTTACCGCATGAAGCACATTTTTTAGGGGACCATTTTTATTGAATCAGAGCACTGGTTCATATTGTTTATATAAGGCAGTGCCCTCTGAGTTCAAATGACATCTTGATGTTTTTGATTCCATATTTAGGTATTTATTAATGAAGGTAGGATGCATGTGTACTTACTTTTCCTGCTCTTTTGATTTCTGTTGGTTTAAGTAGTAAAGGTGAGTGTTAAATGATATTGAGTGTTATACTACTAATGTTAGATTTCCTTTTTCGATAATTATTGATGAAACTCACACATCGTTTAAAAAAAACAAACAAAAAAAAAACATGCGATGTGCAATTGTTTTTCACAGTACTGGACATTTATGAATAGCACCTATAATTGTCTTCATATTTGTGAACTATACAGCCTGTGATTAAAAACAAACTCGAGCTGTACAGCTGATTTAAATGTTTATATTGCTCTATCATTAAGTTACATGACTTTAGCACACACTCTAGTTATATATTAATTTTTGTTTGAAACTTAGTCCACCTGTTGTCATTAACTCAGTGTATCCTGTTTTCACACTGTTATTTAAGTTTCAGCTATATGCATATAACAACACAAATTTGTGACATTTTTAAATTGAAACAAGGTTAATTTAGTCCACAAATATTTAAACATTGTTTGAATCCCTTTACAAATTGTCAAATATAGCAATTACACTTTATCTAATGTCTGATGGAAATATATATGGTTAAACAGATAAAAAGTTATAAAGCAATATGCTTCAAAGATAAAGCTATTTTAGTATTTTGTAATTTATATAGGTCTAAACAAAAACGATAAACTAGAATGCAGGGAGATACATTTCACTGACGAACTCCAGGGGGCGAGATTTACTCAAAAAGAATTTGGACACTAAAGTCAAACTTTAAATGTATGAATATTATAAAATATGTATATAATGTAACTGCATCATTAGCATTCTCCTATTTTCAATTTTCAAGAAATGTACAGTATATAATATTTCATTGCTCTATTCAGGTTCTGTGGACCTCAGGAAATGTACACAAATCACATCAGGTCATAACCTGGTCTGTGCATCCAGGCCTCTGGAAGCGTTCCACACATTCCAATAACACACTCTTCCATGCCTTGTTACAAACAGAATGTACTTATAACCAAATTAGCAGTCTAAAAAGGCTTTAAATGAAGACTGACTCTTTGATACATTCAAAAGTACTCCACTCTACAGTACTTTCAGGTTGTTTTAAAATTACAAACTATAAAGTGTGATCTGTAATCCTCACATCTCATATGAACCGTGACATTAGGAAGAGGTAACAGGAAGAGCTATTAGGGAGGCCAGCAGAGGGTGCTCACCCTGTGGTCTGTGTGGGTCCTTATGCCCCAGTATAGTGACGGGCACACTATACTGTAAAAAGGCACCATCCTTTGGATGAGACGTTAAACAGAGGTCCTGACTCTATGTGGTCATTAAAAATCCCAGGGCACTTCTCGTAAAGAGTAGTACTTTGTGCACTTTATGACAACCACTCTGACAAAAAAAGCCTCCTCTCCCTCTCTCATTCTCTCCATACATTTCATAAAAGAAAAGATATATTGATGCAAAGACAGAATTAGTGCTATCATTTAGATTCACTGATAAAGGCAATTTGTCAGCTGTTTCATAAACTGTTTTAAGATACTGACACCATCTGGCCTTGACAATTATGTTGAATTTCATTTGACCTTAACTTCCTTTGTGAACATACAGTATAGATAAAGAGAAATTGTCTGCTGATTTAGTTTGTTTATATGTGTGTCTGTACACACATGTGTGTATGTGCTGGTTGAGTGGAGACTTTGTCATATGAGATTTATTTTGATCAGGGGGTACCTCCCCCCCAAGACTAATGAACAACAACAAACAGACCTCCCTTTCTTCAGAGGCACAAAAGATCAGTCTGGGCAGCAGGGAGAGCATATGCCACTGAAATCAGCAGGATTTCATCAGGAAACAACACACATTTATTATAACACCAGTCTACTCAACAAATAATCTTATATCATTTTTGCTTTCTTTGTTTTATATGTCATGTGTGTGTAAAATGTGTGGATTTTAAAGTGCCTTTTACTGACAATCTCTTGAAAGCTGATATCTATGTCAAATGGTCATTCTTAGGAAATTGGTGTCATGTGTGTTCCCAGTGACGTACTACTGATGGAATTATACTGAACCTAGTCAGATGATTTTATAGACTGACCTCTGTTTACTGTTTAATTAAAAAGAATACGGGCTGTAAATAATGTCAGTTATGTTTGCCAGCTAACATATTTATTAGCCATTTAGACATACTGGCACGGATCTTATTTCCCTTTTTCTTTTTTTTTTTTCTTTTTTTTTACTGAACCCCATATTGAACCTCCAAAAATATTGTTTGTAACAGAGATGAAACAAAACATGTTTTGAATGAGAATCCTATGGGTTATTATTATTAGAATTATTATTATTATTATTATTATTATTATTATTTATAACTTGTGATTCTACTACTTGGATTTACTTTGTTATCTACTCAAATTCCAAGTATATTAATTTAAACTTTCTGAGACAGGTTTGAACTAATGTATATGGTCTGTAATGATTAGTAATTGTTGTTGCTTTGCAAGTCTGTAAACATTTAGGATTGGAGGAAATATTTTAAGTATTAGACATTGAGAAAACCCATATTTTTGTCCCCAAATATTTATAATTGTTATTATGCCCCTGATTCTTTGGGTCTGGGGTGGGAATATAGGGTCAATGATTTGATGGTCATTTTGTTTGTCCTGATCTATTCAGTTAACCAAAAACACATTCAAAATGCAATTCACACAAAATAATTATTTGAAAACACTTCTATGATAAAAAATGTTTTAAATTCCTAAATGAAAATACAACCCCAATTCTGAAAAAGTTGGTAAAGTATGAAAAATGCTAATAAAAACAAAAAGGAGTGATTTGTAAATCATATTCACCCTTTGCTATATTGAAAGCACTACAACTACACATTATATTATGGTTTTCTTGTTTTTTGAAGATGTACAGTAATTTCAAATCAGATGATTGCAACATGCTCCAAAAAAGTTGTGACAGTCGAGTGTTTACCACTGTGAAACATCACTATTTCTTCTAATAACACTTATTAAGCATTTAGGCACTGAAGACACAAGTTTGTTAAGTTTAATTCATCCATTATGTAGGTCTTTAGCTGCACAATTGTACGGGGTCTTCATTGCCGTATGATGTGCTACTTAATGCGCCACACATTCTCATTTGGAGATGGTCAGGACTGCAGGTAGGCCAACCTAGCACCCACACTCTCTGCTTACACAGCCATGCACTTCAAAACCGGGCAGTATGTGGTTTGAAGTTCCCTGGAATGACGGTGCTGGATGGCAGTATATGTTGCTCCAAAATTTGTACATATCTGTCTGCATTCATGGTGTTCTCACAGATGTGCGAGTTACCCATGCCATGGGCACTGACACACACCTGCCCCATACAGACACTGGCTTTTGGACCTGACGCTAATAACAGCTTGGATGGTCCTTTTCCTCTTTGGCCCAGAGAACACGACAGCTGTGTTTTTCAAAAAACTATTTGAAATGTGGACCATAAAACACAGTTCCACTGTTCTACTTTCCATCTAAG
Organism: Myxocyprinus asiaticus; assembly: GCF_019703515.2. Lineage (NCBI taxonomy): Eukaryota > Metazoa > Chordata > Actinopteri > Cypriniformes > Catostomidae > Myxocyprinus > Myxocyprinus asiaticus. The sequence goes on along the minus strand of NC_059370.1, from coordinate 40,076,025 downwards.
ATGAGACCGAGCCCAGAGAAGTCAGCAGTGCTTCTGGACAGTGTTGATGTATGGCTTCTGCTTTGCATAATAAAGTCTTAACTTGCATCTATGGATGCAGCGGCGAGTGTTGTTGACTAACAAAGGTTTACTGAAGTAATCCCAAGCCCATGTTCATGATATCCATTACAGATGAATGATGTTTTTTAAGACAGTGACATCTGAGGGATCAGAGATCACACTCATTCAGAAGTGGTTATCGGCATTGCCCTTTACGCACCGAGAATTGACCAGATTCCTTGAATCTTTACACTATAATAATCACTATAGAGGGTGAAATGCCCAAAATCCTTCCAATTTGACTTTGGAGATCATTGTTCTCAAAGTGCTGGATTATTTGCTGAAGCATCTGTTGGCAAACTGACAAGTCTCAAACGATCCTTGCTCTTGAAGGACTAGGCTGTTTTTGGAGGCTCCTTATATACTATGACACGATTGCCTCACCTGTTTAACATCTCCTGTTTCATATCACCTTGTTATTTCAACTCATCAAATTGTTATTAGTCTTAAAATGCCCCTGTCTCAACTTTTTTGGAGTGTTGCAATCATCTGATCTGAAATTACTGTACATTTTCAAAAAACAATGAAATTCACAAGGAGAAACATCATATAATGTGCAGTTGTAGTGCTTTCAATATAGCAAAGGGCGAAAATAATTTACAAAACACTCCTTTTTGTATTTATTAGCATTTTTCATACTGTCCCAACTTTTCCGGGATTGGGGTTGTAAATAAAAAAAAAATCTAATTAAAAGCTGAAATTCTTGAAAAAGAAATGTTGGCATGAGTTGTGCAGAATAATCTTTATTATTATTATTATTATTATTATTATTATTATTTAAAATAACCAGAGAAACAAGTTTGTTTGAAAATATAATATATATTCGAAAAACTTTTTTCCACCAAATCGAAGTCAGGTGGTTTAACCAACATATAGGTTGTCATTTTGTTGTCACACACACACTATATCTCCCCTTGTTTGTCTTAGTTGGTTTGTTCTGGTGGTGTGGCAGTTTTCCCCACGGATTACTTCTCACCTGCATGTCATCATCTCATCACCAGCCTGTGCTACTTAAACACGGAGTTCTCAATCATACATCGCCAGATTGTTCAGTCAAATAAAATGGCTAACTAGCTTTTAGATTTCACAGCAATCTCATTTTAGTCTTTGTACTTGTTTTCATTGTGTTTTCCTGTGCCTCAAATCCACCATCTAACCTGCCTACCTGTATTCACTTACCTCTTCAGTTATCTTCAGATCCACTTTCCAAGCCTGCCACGCCAAACCGTCCAGCTCACTGCTCTGCCATTACCTCCTGCCTTTCCAGCCCCCAGTGACAGTACAATCACTCGTCTGCTAATCTTTCATCTATTCCAGTTTATTATTAAATATCATTTTATCATTCTCTCTCTTTTTCTGTGTTCAGCATTTGGGTTCAAACCATTGTTCAGGCATAACAGATACAGTTGAAGTCAGAAGTTTACATACACCTTAGCCAAATACATTTAAACTCAGTTTTTCACAATTTCTGACATTTAATCATAGAAAACATTCCCTGTCTTAAGTCAGTTAGGATCACTACTTTATTTTAAGAATGTGAAATGTCAGAATAATAGTAGAGAGAATAATTTATTTCAGCTTTTATTTCCTTCATCACATTCCCAGTGGATCAGAAGTATACATACACTTTGTTAGTATTTGGTAGCTTTGCCTTTAAATTGTTTAACTTGGGTCAAATGTTTTGAGTAGCCTTCCACAAGCTTCTCACAATAAGTTGCTGGAATTTTTGCCCATTCCTCCAGACAGAACTGGTGTAACTGAGTCAGGTTTGTAAGCCTCCTTGCTTGCACACACTTTCAGTTCTGCCCACAAATTGTATCTTTATTTTGAGGTAAAGGCTTTGAGATGGCCACTCCAATACCTTGACTTTGTTGTCCATAAGCCATTTTGCCACAACTTTGGAGGTATGCTTGGGGTCATTGTCCGTTTGGAAGACCCATTTGTGACCGAGCTTTAACTTCCTGGCTGAGGTCTTGAGATGTTGCTTCAATATATCAACATAATTTTCCTTCCTCATGATGCCATCTATTTTGTGAAGTGCACCAGTCCCTCCTGCAGCAAAGCACCCCCACAACATGATGCTGCCACCCCCATACTTCACGGCTGGGATGGTATCCTTCAGCTTGCAAACCTCACCCTTTTTCCTCCAGACATAACGATGGTCATTATGGCCAGACAGTTACATTTTTGTTTCATTAGTCTGGAGAACATTTCTCCAAAAAGTAAGATCTTTGTCCCCATGTGCACTTGCGAACTGTAGTCTGGATTTTTTATGGTGGTTTTGGAGCAGTGGCTTCTTCCTTGCTGAACAGCCTTTCCGGTTATGTCGATATAGGATTCGTTTTACTGTGGATATACACTACCATTCAAAAGTTTTGAAACACTTGACTGAAATGTTTCTCATGATCTTAAAAATCTTTTGATTTGAAGGCGTATGATTAAATGTTTGAAATTAGTTTTGTAGACAAAAATATAATTGTGCCAACATATTAATTTATTTCATTATAAAAAAAATTTTTTCTAAGTTTTTGAAATTGATGACTTGGACCAAATAATAAAGAAAAGCAGCCAATAAGTGCCCAACATAGATGGGAACTCCTTCAATACTGTTTAAAAGCATCCCGTTGTGATGTCAAGAGTACATGTCTGCAAATTCTAGGCAAAGGGTGACTACTCTGAAGATGCTAAAATATAACACAGTTTTGATTTGTTTTGGATTTTGTTTAGTCACAACATAATTCCCATAGTTCCATTTATGTTATTCCATAGTTTTGATGACTTTACTATTATTCTAAAATGTGAAGAAAAAAAAATATAATAAAGAATGAGTGTTTCAAAACTTTTGACCTGTAGTGTAGATACTTGTCTACCTGTTTCCTCCAGCATCTTCACAAGGTCCTTTGTTGTTGTTCTGGGATTGATTTGCACTTTTCGCACCAAACTACGTTCATCTCTAGGAGACAGAATGCATCTCCTTCCTGAGCGGTATGAAGGCTGTGTGGTCCCATGGTGCTTATACTTTGTATTATTGTTTGTACAGATGAACGTTGTACCTTCAGGCGTTTGGAAATTGCTCCCAAGGATGAACTACACTTGTGGAGGTTCACAATTTTTTTTCTGAGGTCTTGGCTGATTTCTTTTGATTTTCCCATGATATCAAGCAAAGAGGCACTGAGTTTGAAGGTAGGCCTTAAAATTCATCCACAGGTACACCTCCAATTCAGTACACCTCCTATCAGAAGCTAATTGGCTAATTGTCTAAAGGCTTGACATCATTTTCTGGAAATTTCCAAGCTGCTTAAAGGCACAGTTAACCCACTGGAATTGTGATATAGTCAGTTAAAAGTGAAACAATGTTTTAAAAGATTTCTCATTATCAACAACTCAAAAACCTTATTTATTAATGACCCCAAAATAATATTTCTTGAAATTTAATCAGTAAACTTTTTGAATAAAATTATTTACAAAACAATCTGGCACAAATGACACCATTTTCTTAAAATGACTCTTAGAGGGGGCCTGGGTAGCTCAGTGAGTAAAGATGCTGACTACCACCCCTGGAGTTCGCAAGCTCGAATCCCAGGGCGTGCTGAGTGACTCCAACCATGACTTCTAAGCAACCAAATTGGCCCGGTTGCTAGGGAGGGTAGATTCACATGGGGTAACCTCCTCGTGGTCACTATAATAGGGTTCGCTCTCGGTGGGGCGCATGTTGAGTTGTGCGTGGATGCCGTGAAGCTTCCACACGTGCTATGTCTCCGCGGTAATGCACTCAACAAGCCATGTGATAAGATGTGCGGATTGATGGTCTCAGACGCAGAGGCAACTGAGATTCATCCTCTGCCACCCGGTTATGCCACCACAAGGACTTAGAGTGCATTGGGAATTGGGCATTCCAAATTGGGGAGAAAAAGAAAAAAAAGACCCTTAGAGACAGTTGCGTGGCGCCATGCGAGGGTCGGACGTGTGAATGGCGGACTCTGCACACTTTGCTAGTTTTTAATACTTTTTGTGTCATAAACCGGTGAGATTCTATACACCCTGTTCCATAACTGTTCTATGAAGACAATATGTCAAAGAATTCAAAATCCTCAGGCTCTGGAGACATTAAAAGGCACTTATATGCTCAAGCTGATACCCCAGACAGGGCCGCAGACCAGGGACTCAGTTTGGACGGTGCGGCGGGAGAGATTCAGCATCGAGCATGTCAGCAGTGCTGGTGAAGGTTGTTGCTGACTTGGAGGATCTTGCTGTAATACGTCGATCGATCACTGCCATGGAGACGAATTTCTCTGAGTTGGTTAAAAGAGTGTCGGACGTCGAGAAGCGGATTGATTATCTGGAATCTTCGGAGAGGGAATTAGCTGCTAACCCGCTAGCGACCAAGACAGACTTGGAACGCATTTGGGAAAAGTTGGAAGACTGAATTGTTGGAATTTCAGAGAATGAAGAAGGCCGAGATATGATGAAATTCCTATATGAGCTCTTCCTAAGTCTGCTCGACATAACAGGCCATAAGTTGGAAATCGAGCAAGGTCACAGTGTTCTGGCTCAGAGATCCACTGAGGGAGACAGGCCCCGATCAATTCTGGCCAAATTTCTGAGATCATCCGATAAAGATCTTGTTTTACGTGAGGCGAGGAGTAAAGGAAGGCTTTCTTGGAAGAACCACAGCATTTTCTTGTTCCCAGACTTTGTGAAATTCGACAAGAGAGAAATGTGATCAGTTCAAGGAATTCAAGAAACTCTTACATCAACGGAAGGTCGCTTTTGCACTGATGTTCCCGGCCAAATTGAGAATAGATACTAAGCATGGCCGCAAAATATTTACATGCCCACAGCAAGCGATGTCCTTCATAAAGTCAATGGAATGAGTAAGTTATTGTGTGGTACTGTCTATGCAGCCGAGTGGACCTGACTCACTGAACATTCACTTGACTGTCCGAGAAAACTGGGTGGGTTTATCCCACCTATCGGCTGGAGTATGTTTTATAGTTTATTTTCTGTTGTGTAATTCTGTCTCACAATAGAAGCACCGGACTTGAGCAATCCGACGGCACAGTTGTCGCGAGAGCTCTCGTAGGCGTACATGGACTGTTTGAGTTTAGAGGGATGGACGCCGTTTGGCGCTGTCGTGCGCAGGGTTAATGCACACGTTTTTCTTTTTTCTGTTTGTTTGGTTTGGGGGGAAGTTCGGGGTTTGATTGTTGCACTGATGTTGGAAGGTGGTCTTTATAATTTTATTTTTGACACACAATCTATTTTTTCTAATATGTAAAAATGTCAAGTGTAGGTATGGGTGGATTGTCTCTCTCCACGTGGCGTTTGAATGGATTGGGGCACCCCATAGAAGGAAGGAAGGTTGTTTCTTTTCTTAAATGTAAGAAATATGATGTTGTGTGTCTTTGAGAAATGCGCAGGAGGCTGAAAGATTTGGGAGGATATGGGGTGGTCATGTTTCTTCAGTGCTGGCTCAAGTGGGAGCAGGGGAGTCATTGCATAGATAAGTAAACATCTACAATTCAAATGTCTCAAACAGATTAATGATAAATTAGGAAGAGTCATTATTGTTTTAGCAGACATTCAGGGGCAAAGGTTGATTTTGGCTAATATTTACGCACCTAACATTGATGATCAGGGCTTTTTTTATAGATCCTGAAGGGATGTTGCAAGCCGCTGACACCCCTCATGATATAATATTGGGAGGAGACTTTACTATTTTGATGGACTCAGCCCTTGACCATAGTGAAGCAAAAGTAAACCCCCTAGAACAACAGTGATGCTTCACAGGATGTGTAAAAATCTTGGTCTTACAGATATTTGGAGACTTTTGAACCCATCTGGTAGGGACTATAAATTGTTTTCATCAGTCCATAAGATTTAATCTAGAATAGATTTTATATATATATATATATATATATATATATATATATATATATATATATATAAGTCCCTCATTTTATCTGTTGTGGACTGGAAACATCTTAGTCTCAGATCACGCCCTAGTGAGTTTAGAGGTGTTGCCACATACGGCGCTTTAATGTATCCCTTTTGCAAAATCCTGAATGTTAAAGGCTGAAATCAATGTTTATATGGATACCAACTGGTCCTCAGTATCCTCTGTGGGCGTGGCAAATAGTCCAAAGCATGAGAACTCATGGAGTTGGAAGGGAATATTAAAAGTGCCGAGGCAGAGCTGAAGTGCCGAATGTCATCTGATGGCCTCAGAGAATTGACCCGAGAGATCTTATGCTACAGAACTGGCTCCAATTTTGCTAGAAGTTTATACAGAATCATTAAAGAATGGAAAGCTTCCGCCAACCATGACGCAAGCCCGGATCAGTCTGATATTTAAAAAGGACAAAGATCCAAGCGAGTGTAAGTGTTACCATCCAATTTCCCTGATCCAGCAAGACGTTAAAATATTGTCAAAAATTCTTGCTTACCGATTAAGTAAAGTTATGACATCTCTTATACATATAGATCAGGTGGAGTTTATTTGGGTCCGCAGCTCTTCTGATACCATTAGGCGTTTCATCAATATCATGTGGTCAGTGGCGAATGATCAGACTGCGGTCGCTACCATCTGACTTGATGCTGAAAAGGCATTTGATATGGTAGAATGGGATTATCTTTTTAAGATTTTGGAAATATACGGGTTCGGGAATACTTTATTGGATGGATTAAGTTACTTTATAGACACACGGTAGCAGCGGTACGAACAAATTGATTAATTTCTGATTATTTTACTCTGGATAGGGGCACTCGGCAGGGTTGCCCTCTTTCCCCCTTATTGTTCTGTCTTGCCCTGGAACCATTAGCAGCCGCGATAAGAAAGGAAGATGATTTTCCAGGGGTTGTGGCGGGAGGTATGGTGCATAAGCTTTTGCTTTACGCAGATGATATTTTATTATTCATCTCCGACCCCATTAGATCTATGCCTTGCCTCCACAGAATTATTCATTCCTTTTCTAAGTTCTCAGGATAGAGTCAGTTGGTCTAAATCCGAAGCTTTGGCTCTGACAGCATACTGCCCAGTAATGGCTTTTCAGCCAGGTGCCTTCCAGTGGCCCAAACAGGGCGTTAAGTATTTGGGCATTTTATTCCCAGCAAATTTGTGTGATTTAGTTAGAGTTAATTTGAACCCTTTAATAAAAAGTTTTTTGAGCGATGTAGGCAGGTGGGCTTCATTACATTTACCTATGATTGGGAAGGTTAATGTTATTAAAATGAATTGTATTCCAAAATTCAACTACGTGTTACAATCTCTCCCTTTAGATGTCCCCCTCTCTTATTTCAAGCAATTTGATATCATAGCGAAGTCCTTCATTTGGAATGGTAAGTGTCCCAGATTACATTTCAATAAGTTACATAGGCTGATTGACAAAGGTGGGCTAGGCCTACCCAAGATTTTGTTTTATTATTATGCATTCGGTCTCAGACATTTGGCTCATTGATCGCTTCCACCTGAGAGAGCCCCTCCCTGGTTTTGTATTAAACAGGAAGTTCTTGCCCCTATTTCGCCATTGCAAAGCCTTTCTATCAAACTAATCGGAGAAGATAAATTACACCCCTTTATCTCGCATTTGCACTCGACATGGACAAAAGTGTCCAGAGTGTCCAAATTATGTATTAATAAGTCCCCTTTTTGCTGGTCAGAGTGGATTGTGAAACGGGGTTACTACACTCGGTGACCTATATGGAGTGGAGTGTTGAGATCCTTTGAAAATTTGGTTCAACATTTTGTGATTCCCAGATCTCAGTTCTTTAAGTATTTACAGCTGTGCCACCTACCCTGTACTCTTTTTGGGTGTTGCTTACACTCCCCTAAAGCGGCAGATACTCTGGGAGTGGTGATTACCGCTTTTGGAAAAGGTCATGTGACATCAGTGTATTACTCCCTGTTAATTCAGAGTCTGGGGGACGGAGCTTTAACTTCTATCAAACTTGGTATTGGAGGAGGGAGTGTTGGCTAGGATTCTAAAAAACATCAAGTTTGCATCTAGAGATGCAAGGGTGCGTCTTATGCAATTCAAGATTTTACATAGATTCTATTAGACCTCCTCTAGATTGTATAGGCTTGGTCTTAAAGGAGACCTATTATGCTCCTTTTTACAAGATGTAATATAAGTCTCAGGTGTCCCCAGAATGTGTCTGTGAAGTTTCAGCTCAAAATACCCCACGGATAATTTATTTTACCATGTTGTAAATGCCTCTTTTTGGGTGGAATCAAAAACACGCTGTCTCTTTAAATGCAAATGAGCTGCTGCTCCCCGCCCCCTTTCCGGAAGAGGGCTGTGCCTTTACAGCTCGTGCTTCGGATGCTATAGCAACAACAAATCAGAACCAATATTACTGACACCGTAAATACCGGAGTTCAGCCATATATGTATGAGCAACTGTAAATGACGCAAAACATAGGCATTTTGAGTTTGTGATAGTGCTTCTTATGTAGAAAATCACTTCCTGCCTTCCATCTGCATTTCACGCCACAGCAACGCAGTGACGTGACGTCATGTGCAAACGAGCTATAACGACATAGCTCTGGTCTCCGTGAATACAATCAGAGACAATGGTAACTTTAGCTGCATTAGCCGTGGAATCAGCTAACAAGCACGTTCAGAAAGGCGATTTGCAAACATTCACAAAATATAAAGTGCGATACTTCAGGATGTAAAGCTGGAACATGAACAGTTGGTACTGATCCATGCTTGAGAGTCAAATTTTTTGAAAATCCTGCTTTATATTGACCCTCATTCACAAAGCAGTCCAGTGTAAAATGATTTGCACAAACATACACGAATTTTGGTATGTTTTGGGGCACATTTTCTTCAAAAACAAGACTTGTCCACTGCGTCTTCAGTGGCTCTGATGCCGGGAGTACATGAAGACTCTTATGTTCAATTTTACAGCCAACAACAGAACACTTATGACGCTTACGAAGCTGAGACATTATTCTTCTCACTGTAGCTGCTCCAGGGTGGAAAGAAATGCGGACTGTGTGTCCATCACTCTATGATAATGGTGGAGTCTGTCACCAGTCGTGGGCGTGGCCTGCTCTAAAGTGACGTCACTTTAGAGCGGATATGAAAACCATTCATTTTGAGACACTGTTTTTGATTAATAGAAATATAAGAAAGATGAGTGGGTGGACTTTTAACATTGTAGGGTGGTTTTGTACACACACTGCCGACTCACATTTATGTTCAAGTGAATTTTGCATAATAGGTCCCCTTTAAAGACACACCCACCTGCTGGCGATGTCAATCAGAAGATGGAGAAACAACCCATGCCTTTTGGGGGTGTGTTAAGATCTAAGAATTTTGTTTGAGGATTCAGAGTTTTTTTGTGTGAGGTATTGGGCACTCAAATTTTAATAGTGGTGGTTAAATATTGATTCTGTTTGTATATGTTTTGCTTTTCTTTGTTTAATAGATGAATCAATAAAAATGTTCATCATAAAAAAATCTTTTTTGTGGGATTACAGGATTTACAGTGTTATGTTTTCATGGCAAGGAAGTTGTAAAATTAGATATAAATGTACACAGAAAATGTTTTTTCACCATTTTATTTTGCCATTTTTTCACACTAAAATCATGTTAACGCTAAAAAAAAAAAAAAAAAAAAAAAATGACACTTAGATATTACATTATTTCTATATTTAGCGTACTACATGAAAACTCACCAGTTGTGTAAGGAAACGTATTTTTAATCCTCTAAAATAAAAGTATAAAAATTCAAATGGGGCATTAAAAGCAGAACTGCCTTTTATTCAAGACAAGTATCACTGCCAATGTTGTGCTAATTACAAAGCTTGTGAAAACACTTGGCTCTGCCGTCGTACGTGGTACAAAGGACAAGGCACAGAACACCCTGTACTTGGACGAACGCTGAGTGCGCCATAGTCATCACACTTTTCCCAAACGCCTTGCAGCTGCTCCTATTGTGCTCTATGAAGGGGTCCACCACAGCCCCGGCTCTTCTGAACACCCCTCCTGCTGTCTGACACCCCTTAAATGAGCTCATTGAGACCCCCGTGCCGGAACAATTGAATACACTGATCATATGCAGCAGGCCCGCAAAGCATTCCCAGTGTAGGATTCCAATGCACACACGAACACAGGTCAGAATGCCTTACATGTGGACGGGTCAGGGTTAAAGGGGATTGTTCAGATATTTTCCCAGCGATCTCTCGTTCACACGGGCATGAGTTCTAGTTCAAACAATGAAGTCAGCTGCATTTGCCTGTCTAATGACCTCTCTTAAAACAGAAGGTGCTCATCTGTCTCCATTCTGAAACTTATACTGGCCCCAAAAGAGTATCAGTATTTGGATGGACACTGAAGTCACACTTAAAAAGGTCTTTGCATTAGATAGCAAAATATTAAAGCAAGTGGCATCTACAAACAAAAAAATGCTAGAGATTTTCTCAGAACTTACTTACTATTTTTAGAATACTTTCTCAGCTGTGTTGGTCCTCACAATGCAAGTGAATGGAGACCAGAAGGTCCAGAAATTACATAAAGGCAGCATAAAAGTAATCCATAAGACTCCAGTGGTTAAATCCATGTCTTCTGAAGCAATATGATAGGTATGGGTGAGAAACAGATCAATATTTAAGTCCTTTTTTACTGTCAATATCCATCTTTAACCAGTCCCAACCAGTAGGTGGTTTATTGTGAAAGTGAAAGTGTAGATTTTAAGTAAAAAAGGGCTTAAATATTGATCTGTTTCTGACCCACACCTATCATACCACTTCTGAATATATGGATTAAACCACTGAAGTCTTATGGATTCATTTTATACTGCCTCTATGTTCCCTTTGGTCCTTGAAAGTTCTGGTCACCGCTCATTTGCATTGAGGACCAACAGAGCTGAAATATCCTTTTAAAAATCCTAATTTGTGTTCTGCAGAAGAAAGAAAGTCACACACATCTGGGATGGCATGAGGATGGGTAAATGATGAGAGAATTTTTATTTTTTGGGTGAACTATCCCTTTAAGTTTCTAGCAGAGTTACCACAGGTGTAGTTTATTACATTAACTGTTTATATGATCCACTACCAGAAACCAGAAAGTGTCTAAATACTATTCTGAAAACTATGTCTATTCTTTATAATTTCAAACCCAACACCTTTATTTTGTGAAATGTTTTGCTTGAAAACTGTGCTTGTGCTATCTTTTTTTTTTTTTTCTTGGTTTGATGTTTTACTATGCAATGAAATTCAAAATTCTGTCATTATTTACTTAACCTCATGTTGTTCCATACCAAATGACTTTCTTCCGTGTAACACAAAAGATGTTAAAGGGACAGCTTACAAAAAAACTAAAATTCTGTCATCATTTACTCATCCTCATGTTGTCCTAAACCTGTTACTGAATAAAAAAGGAAATGTCAGGCAGAATGTTATCCTCAGTCATTGCATGTGTTTTTCATACACAAAAATGGTGACTAATGCTTACATTCTGCCTAACAGTTACTTTTATGATCCACAGAAAGAAAGAAAGAAAGAAAGAATGTTATTGTTTGTTGAGTCACCTCGGTGCAACAGCATTTGCCAAGGAAAAAGATAAAGGTAGATAAAGGGTTTTGTAATGTTTTCAAACTAAACACCAAATGAGATGATCTTGCATTTAGTTAAATGTAAACAGAGGATGTGTCTGTTGTCTGTTTTGGAGGTAAATGTGCAAAAACTAAATATAAATGGTAAACTAAACATCTTAGTTCTTAGATACAGTTTTGAAGACATTCAAATTTTAGTTTTTACAACTCCGCACATTTAATGTTGCCATACACTTCCTGTGTTTAAAGGGACAGTTCACTTAAAAATGAAAATTCTCTTATTTTTTAATCACCCTCATGCCATCTCAGTATATATATTTTTTTTATTTTCTGCTGAACACAAACTAACATTTTTAAAAAGAAAATTTAAGCTCTTTCAGCTCAGCTCAGGTACCAACATTTTGAATCTCCAAAAAGCACATTAAAAGTAATCCAGTTCTGCTTTTAATGCCCCATTTTAATTTTTATATTTTTATTTTAGAGGATTAAAAATAAGTTTCCTTACACAACTGGTGTGTTTTCATGTAGTACACTAAATATATACACATTAAGACAGCATAAAAGTAATCCATAAGACTCCAGTGATTTAATCCATGTCTTCAGAAGTGGTATGATAGGTGTGGGTGTGAAACAGATCAATATTTAAGCCCTTTTTTTTTTTTTTACAATAAATCTCCACTTTCACTTTCACATTCTTCTTCTTTTTGTTTCCGGTGATTCACATTCTTCATGCATATCGCCACCTACTGGGCAGTGAGGAGAATTTGTAGTAATAAAGGACATAAAAATGTATATGTATCTCACCCACACCTATCATATCACTTTTGAAAATATACACTACCGGTCAAAAGTTTTGAAACACTTGACTGAAATGTTTCTCATGATCTTAAAAATCTGAAGGCGTATGCTTAAATGTTTGAAATTAGTTTTGTAGACAAAAATATAATTGTGCCACCATATTAATTTATTTCATTATAAAACTAAAATGTTTTTGAAATTGATGACTTGGATCAAATAATAAAGAAAAGCTGCAAATAAGTGCCCAACATAGATGGGAACTCCTTCAGTACTGTTTAAAAAGCATCCCAGGGTGATACCTCAAGAAGTTGGTTGAGAAAATGTCAAGAGTACATGTCTGCAAATTCTAGGCAAAGGGTGACTACTTTGAAGATGCTAAAATATAACACAGTTTTGATTTATTTTGGATTTTGTTTAGTCACAACATAATTCCCATAGTTCCATTTATGTTATTCCATAGTTTTGATGACTTTACTATTATTCTAAAATGTGAAGAAAAAAAATTATAATAAAGAATGAGTAAGTGTTTAGATTAAACCACTAGGGTCTAAAGAATTACTTTTACACTGCCTTTTGGAGCATCAAAATTTTGGTCACTATTCTCTTGCATTGTGAGGACCTACAGAGCTTAAATGTTTTTCTGAAAATCTTCGTTTGTGTTCAGCAGAAGAAAGAAAGTCATACACACCTCCTGGCTCGGACATGTTTGTTCAGTTCAGTCCACAAATTTTCAGTGGGATTCATTTCAGGGCTTTGTGATGGTCATTCAGTCCAATACTTTAATTTTGTTGCCTTTGAGCCATTTTATTTCAGCTTTGGAGGTACACTTATGATCATTGTCCTAGTGCCAAATGTGTATTTCTAGCTGATGTTTTGATGAGTTGCATCTGCATTTCTACATAATCCTCCCTCATGACGCCATCTATTTTCTAAAGTCCACTTTTTATAAAAAAAAAAAAATAATTAAAAAAACACAACATGATGCTGCCACCCCTTTGCTTTACAGTAAATTGCTAAACTTTGAACTCACTTTGCTTACATCATACAGTATAAAATCCTATTTACAGTGTTCAAAGCTTGTTATGGTTTTGTTGATTCAACCCTATGTCCCTGCTTGCACTCTTATTATTTAACTTATTAATTCTAGACTCTAGAATACTCTCCACCAATATGAAAGTTCATCTCTCTTCATTCAAATCTGTTATTTTGTTATTTCGCCAGCTTATATTGTATTAAGTTGAGTATATCATGTGTTTCACAATTGTTTTCCAGGGCTTTATTTCCAGGAATTAAATATCCTAATAAAGTATTTGTTGTACCTATTTAGTGAGACTTAATTTTTAATGAACTACTTATATATTTCTTTGACACATATAAAAATAAAATGTACCATTTTATTATGTTGGGGCTAGCGAAAATATTTAGAGTACAAATTTGAAACCCTTATTGCTGAGCCCTTGTCTACTCACCCTACTTTTTTTTTTGTCTTCTGTTATTTCTTTATAAGTTTTCTCAAATGTTTTATGCATTTGTGATTTCTAGTATTTTCAGAACTTCAAGTAATCCATTACATGCAAGATTGTATTGTATGAAAAGAAGTTTATTTGTCAGCAACAAGTACTACAAATATATGAAAAAAAAAATATATATGGCATAAGAAATATATTAATTTACTCAATAAATAGTCACATATATCAAACCAGTCCTGTAAGTGTCATTCCTGTTAGTAGTGCTTATGGGAGGACTCGTAGAAGACTGACAACAGTACAGACACATGAGGTATTCAGTGTTTGTTTACAAATAACAAACAAACGTTGTGAAGAATCAGATTGTGCTCTGAAAAGGCATGACAGGCTCAGGAATAATCATTTCAATTTCCACTGTCTTAAGGCAGAGCCTGCACAAACGTTCTATCTACATTCATTGTTCAAAAGGAAAAAAGAAACCAAGTAGCAGTACTCGTTTAGATTAGCACCTTCAAGTCTAACAACTATTCTCGTAAGAAATAACAGTAACAACATTCATGTAAAAAAGAAAACAGTCCCTGAGCAAACTGTAAGGCATAAGGGTTCTTTTGATGCTAACATATAACAAAAAACAAAAACAAACTGATCATCAAGATCAACCAAGTCAACAACAAACAAAAAATCCAAACAAAGACTGGAGAACTTTGATGGACAGGATAGCGGAGTGTTTAAACTTGGTTTTCGTCACAAACTTTAAAACAAACACCGTGATCCAACAATTAAGTCAACATCTGTGGAAAAACGTTTATATAAACAAAACAAAAAACAATCTGGTGGAGCTAGGCTACACCAGCCACCGACTCCTACGTACAATCATGGAATACTTGTAGCAACAAAAGGAACCACATGTTCTGAAGTCTAATACTGGAAAGATCACCTCAGGGATCATATAGTCATCACATAAATAAAACTCGCCCCAGCTTAAGAGGCGAGAACATAAGTCCGGCCACTTTAAATCAAGTACATTCAGCAGGATGGTGAGGTAGTAATGGGGCTCTGCAGGAAGGAAAGCGGGCTAGCCGCTGTGTGGACGGGAATGGAAACTGTAAAGTTGAATACTGTGGTGCTTTTGCCGATGGCGGGGCTTCCGGCCTCCGAGGAGCACGTGGAGGAAGCGAGGACTTGGGATTCGAACTGCAAGAGCTGCCCCATGAAACTGAAGTTGGGCGAGATGATGCTGCGCCGCTGTTTGACGAACTCAAATGCCTCTTCGAGCTTTACGCGGTTGGTGCGCATCAGGTAAGCCAAACAGATGGTGGCGGAGCGCGAGATACCGGCTTGGCAGTGAACGAACACACGTCCACCTTTGTTCCGTACCGAATCTGTGAAAAAAGAAAAGCAGATTTGTTAAAATGAGTTAAATGTGAAGTGTGCTGTTTTTCACTGTTCAACTTGCCAACCCAAGTAGGTTGATTCCCCCGATAAGTGTATAAACTGTGGCTCCATGGAGCCATCAAAAAATGTGTTTGTTTGAGCATCCCAACCACCCTGACACAGCATTTACATTTATGCATTTGGCATAACTACCAAAGCAACTTACAGAGCCCTTATTACAGGGACAATCCCCCTGGTGCAACCTGGAGTTAAGTGCCTAGCTCAAGGACACAATGGTGGTGGCTGTGGGATCAAACCAACAACCTTCTGCTTACAAGTTCAGTGCTTTAGTCCACTACGCCACCACCACTCTTTACTCAACATTGGCTCAACCACTGGTGCGAGTTTGGGGCGGGACTATCTGACTAATTTCTACATTTCCATTTGGTGGAACCGTCCTATCAGGGACCCCAAAGCTGTTTCAACTGATAGAGGCAAATAACAGTCTTCCAGTACTGAATCCCTAACTACACATTCAAATGCAAATTCTTCCCCACAGTGTTGCTAATGAAGGGAGCCATCTCATTAAGGAAACAGGAAAAGTTTCATCAGGCAGGGGTTCAAGTAAGAGGGGAAACACCCCCCCTGACAGGCCTGAATACACAATAGGGGGGTTGAGGGACCCCTGCTAAGAGCACTGATCTGATAGGAGGGTAACCAGAAAGCTAGAGACACTACCTTTTGTTCAGGCTGAACAAAGGCAGGCAAGCATTCAAACAGAGCTGCCCCATGAAAAGAAGATCAGGCCACGGCCTGGTGTTATTTAAAAAGGGGGCACCTCTTTATACAGGATGAGAGGATGATGTAAGCCCTAGTGGCTGTCAAGCTTGGCCTGTGCAGCTGGTCGGTTTTGGAGGGAACTTTTGAAAAATTCAGTCCAGGCCTCCACTGAATGGGGGCTTGAGTTGGGAGCTTGCCTGCTTGCCAAAGTCCCTCATACGGTAACATCTGTTCCCTGTTTCATAACAGGGGATCAAATAGAGCAAAAACAGAGACTCACCGATAAATTCGATGGCCTCATTGAACCAGGAGATGATATTGGCTTTATGGTTGTCCTCCACTGGAATACTTTTGTACTGGTAGTGGTCTTCAAAGTGGTTGGGGCAGTTGGAAGAGACGTTAATGAGGGCTGTGATTCCCAACATGTCTAGCATGTCTTTTCTAGATGCATGGTAGGCACTGCCTAAATATAAGAATGGCAGGATTTCTACTGGGCCACCCTGAAGAAATAAAAACAAAATGGAGTTTAAAATTAGTTGACAAGTTGTACACGTTTTTAAATCTCATGCAAATAAATTACTTCTTCCATTGCAAAATTGCACTAATGTAAAGAATCTATAGTGGTTACCTGGTCATATTGAGGGGTTGGACATGAATTACAAGAGGTCTCAACGGTGTTTGGATGGAAACTGGAGCTCAGAGGTAAACTCAAGCCCTGTGGTGGGACAGGCTTGGTACACATTTCAGGAAATTCTGAGGAAAATGTGTCAAATCCACCTAAAAATAGTAAAAACAGAAGTCATTATTTTTGGTTACAGTGGAAATTACAAGTGTCAGCTAAAAAAATAACTAATACTAACTAACACTCGAAAACATTCGGTCAGGATAATACATGATATATATATATATATATATATATATATATATATATATATATATAATACATGCTTTATAAACTCTTGTGACCTAATTTACTTATTATACAGAAATGAAAAATATTAATATATGTAGTGAATGATTTAAATTTTTTAGATAAAAATATGTATAGTATTTATTAGGCATATTATAATAATAATGTATTCATATATAAATTACTATAATGTGCCTATCAAATATTATTAGGTATATTCAGGCCTAAACAGGAAAATAAAAAACTATTAATATTTTAAAGTAACTATATATATTATACAGACAAGGTAAATTCAGGAACTTTATCTAAAACTCAAAAGGTAGCCAACGTTTTTCTTAAATTATCTCTATATATACACATTCAACTATATACATTCTACATGTTTTACTCATTATACAACAATATCTGCATGTGCTACCTATTACGATAAGACTAAGTCAATGACCAGATAAAGAATTGTTGTTATTGAGCAACTTGTTCGTACCTTTAAGAAAGAACACACTTGCTCCACATGGATTGCGACACAAAGCGTTCACAGCGAGCATTAAAGTCCCATCTTTCTTCACTTCTCCTATATCTCGACTCCGGTCATCCAGGAAAACGACACTCTGGTATGCCCCGGACAGAAGTCTGTTCCTGGTGTCCTCGTTGGGCACAATGTGCTCCAGTCCCAGACCCCCTCTGGCCCTTCGGCGCACTATCGTACTAAAGCGCACATTAGCGGAGCCCGAAATATGAGACGAGCTGAAGGAGAAGAACGAGCGACAGTCCAGAACCAGACAGCCCGAATCATCCAGGAGATCCCGAAGCGAAGCAGAGTCGATGGCGGACACTTCCATGATTACCATAGTAGTAAACGATAGATCTAAATATATAAAAAATAAATAAATAAAAAAAAGTTCTCTTTTTAACTGTGTTCTTAAAGTTCGCGAGTCCTTTGTTCGCTTATAACGAGAGTTTGTTCCAATGATAGTCCGTAATAGCGATAGTGAAATTCGAATTGTTTTCAAAGCGGAAAGTCGTTACAATGTATCCTCCTGTTCTCGTTCTACTTTGAAGGGCTCTAGGCGGCTGTTATATAGTCACCTCCCCCTCCCATTGAAGTGCGTGACGTCAAATGCACCGCCCGTTTTGGCCCGCGGCCCGCGTGAATTCGCACGTACGTCATGTGTGGTTGAGCCTGGTCAACCAAACCCACATTGACTGAATCGGTCAAAATACAATCGACATCAGCAAGCCGAAAGACTGGTACTCTGGTCCAGTTTCCGAATGGTGTCATTCTGCGCTTAAGTAAATGTGTGTGATGACGATGATGATATTGTTGTTGTTGTTGTTGGAATGGTTGTGGTGTCCCAGACCCAGTGGTTGCTCTTTCACGGCTTATCGTTCTCATTAATGCTTCGTATAAGTATCAACTTTGTCTGAGATGTTTCTGCTAGAATTACTTGAGACAACATCGATAATAATAATAACTGTTTTTTTATTTATTTTATTTTTTTCCCCTCAGGATAAACTCTGAGAAGTAGTCAACACCCCACTTAATCTTGTTGCTGTCTTTGAGAAACTATCAAGATATTAAAGAGATTTCATTTTTGTGACTTTCCTATGGTGCTGGCGACTGTTCCTGTATATGATCATCTCAATATGTAGCCTATACAATTCCTCTTTTACAATGAATTGTCTAAAATGAAGTTTGGGATTTTTCCGTGATGTTATTGTTTGATGTGATTTCCTTTTGCTCCTGCTTCGATAAATAATAAGATAGTTATTGAACCTGTCAGGGCACTAATAAAAGTTTATACTTTGTTTTTATTGTACAGGAGTACATAGTGTGCAATGCCGCGAGAGCAAAGGCAAACCATAAAAGTTAATTACTGTATAGAAACTTGCGGCCTGGTAAATTTCCATCAGCTTCAAACACAAAACAGGTGGTATATGGTGCTGAGACATGACATCTGTTTGTTCAAGACAATGTTTTGACTTATATGTATACTTATGGGCAGTTTACTTGCTCACTTGAAACATATATTGGAGAATTTCTCTATATGCCAGGTTTCAGTTGTCATTGAATCATATAGAAATTTGTCAACAAAGCTTTTTCTATGGACTTCCTGAAATGTAATGTTTTTGTTTTACTGGTTAACCAGTTGGCACATTCCTCACAACAGTGAATAACGTGTTGCCATGCATGAAATTATGATGCAGTGTGTGTGTTTTTCTACCCTCAAAATGCAAACCAACTACATGTTAATTGCTGACTTCTAAAAATCAAATCAGTTTATGTATTAAATGCACAGTTTTATTTATTTGTTTTGTCGCTCTCATATATCCCAACTTGCTAGAAAAACAAAGATGCTTTATGATCCTTTTAGCCTTATTTGCTTTATCATGCAATATTTGACTTTGTGCCAGTTTATTTTACGTTTTATCTCAGAGTGACAGTCACAATACTTTACAAAAAGCAAAATGACATACAGTATGTAGGTCATGACGTCAGCTTTGCATTTCTGAAACTTGAGTCAGAACTTGTGGAGGAATGCTCTTCGAATCATTTCTGGTTTTGTTTGACAGAACCGAGGAAACAAAACAAAACAAAACAAAAAGTAAGAAGAAAAGTGGCATCAACATTGTTCATGGCAGCAACAGCCGGTGGAGGTGGATTTTACTGTTAAAAAACACTGATGAGTCAGCACAGAAATGCAAGCCACAAAATGAGACTGTAATGCCCCAGAAAGACTATGTACCACATTTATGTTTGAGATTTAGACAGCACTGCTCGCAATTATTTCAAAACCTTTACATTTAAAAGACTCATCAAATATAATAAAATAATGTCATTTCAATGAACAGTTTACCTACAAATTAAAGTTCTGTCATTATTTACTCATCATTATGCTCTCAACCCAAAGAATCGTTATGCAGCTGTTCTCATACAATGAGATTATAGTGACTTTGTAGAGCTTATAAAGTTTGTCATGACATGAGGGTGAGTAAATATTGATAGAATTATCATTTTTGTGAGGATTTAGTTGCTCACAGTATTTAAGATTTTTGCATACGGGCACCCCACAGTGAGTCATTTTTTTAAATAATAATTTCTAATATATATATTTCAGGAATCACTTGCAGTTTTATGTTTTCTCTGTCAGAAAGGGAAGTGAAAGAGTGTGATGAATGAGGCATTTCCTTTGTGTAGTAAATGATGATAGAATATACCAGTGTCATCACAGGCCATTTACGGACAGGTTACTTTGGGCAACAACTGTTAGTCCTGGGAAAATACTTGGTATGTCCTTTTCTCTTTACCATATATCAACTGTAGTCATTGTAGCTTCTATATTTATGTTTGAGACGGCTGAAATTTCTAGATAGACCCAGAAATGACATAGTGAAACATGTATTGCATAATACACCACATCCTTCAAGCAAGACAATTTTTGTGTTGACTATCTGTGATATCAAGTACTTTTATTTATTTATTTTTTTATATTTTTGAAAACTTGTCAAATCTGGACCTACCGGATCATAGAAGGATGATATTGTATATCTAGCTGTTTTACCTTGTTGTTACTTGACTGTCTCCGTTTTACTTTATTAAAAAATATACAAATGACCATATACAAATAACCATATTATTGCATATTGTGAATTTGTCCAGTTGTGAAAGACACAAATGGACCCTTTAGAATTATTTGTGCATGTATGGTTCCTAATGCCAGTTCAAGTCTTCATATAAAAATAAAGACTTATGCAAACACACACAACTTCAAATTTCAAAATGATAATTGGTGAACGCTTACATTTAAGTATAAAATACAAAGCACTGGGACATCCTTCATTTCCAATTACCCAAACAAGACACACTGTAAACCCTAATGTTGTCATTACTGAAAAAAATCAAGATTTCTAAGTTAAACTTTACTTGAAATGTCAAGTTTTGGGCTCATAACTCAGATATCTAAGTTGCTTGAACTTATTTATCTTAAAAATCTATAGACTTAGGATTTTAAGTGTTAATAACTCAAATGATTGAGTACAAAATTTAGGCTATGGGGAATACCCATAATCACTTGCACTTTACTTATTTAATTGTTTTCTTGGTCAAAGGGAACTTATGGGAGCATTTAAATAGTTGTTATTAAAAATTCATCATTTTTAGCTCTTTTGTAGTATTATTTATGTTGTTTGGTTGCAAATAGTTGTTTCGTGTGATGTCACCATTAGGGTAGTCTGTGTGGATCCTGTTAACTTTATTTCAGTGCATCTTATGCATAAGCAACTGAAGTGCAGGTGAAGTGCATTTCATTGGAGAATAAAGATTATTTAATGATTGACCTTAAATATGTTATAATAATCTTAATAATTTGAGTGTTATTGTATGATCTAAATTTGAGTCAGTTCAACTAAAATTAAGTAGAAGCAACAATGTTAAAATAGAAAATGTGAGTTAAGTCTACTTGCATCTAGTTACCTTAACTGAAATAGTTATTGTGACAAGGAGGAGGGCATGGCCGGGCCGTAAGGATGGACGCCTGGCACTGAGTTACCCCAATCAGCCGGAAGGGGGTTAAAGAGGAGTCGGAGATGCCAGTTCTACAGAGAGAGAGAGAGAGTTGCATGCAGCCGACAGAACGTGTGCATTCTGTGTTGGGCTGAAGAAGCCAACAGTGAGAGAGACACACAAAGCTGTGTGTGTGTGTGTGCGTGCGTGCGTGCGTGCGTGCGTGCGTGCCGGCGTCTGTAAGCTGAAAAGCACTTTTATGTTGTGTCTACATGAAACGTTTGTGTTATTAAAATCTACGTGAATGGTTCACCCGGTTCCCGCTTCCCCTTTCCACCCAACAACAAACCTTGTTACAGTTATGTTTATTTTTTATGAACACCAAGTTAAGTGAACTTTTGGAGACACCATTACTCAATTCATTTGAGGGAATTAGTTAACTCAATCAATTGAGTAAAGTCAGCTAATTTGGTCATTGTGGGATAACCCTTACCCTACAGTAGACAATACTGAACTGTGGTCAGGACTCTGTCTTGGCCATTTTTTAAAATATGGATTTTTTTCAATTTGATCCACTGCTGTGCTGTTGATTCACTTGTGTGTGTAGAATCATTGTCATGTTGTATGACACAGCTTTAGGTCACAGGCACACAGGCTGCTTGGAATTCATTGGTTCACATGTTTTTTCACATAGGTTCATATGCAGTATGTGTCAAACGTTTGGACACATTTGACTGAATTTATTTTTCTCATGATCTGAAAACCTTTTGATCTTAAAGGAATGATCCATTCAGTTCAAAACAAGTTAAGCTCAATGAACCCTCCTATTGTGTTTGGGTCATTTTTGTCCTGAGAGAGGTAAATAATATTTTTTAAATACCTCATAGTTATTTAGTATTCACTGGTTTAGCTGTAGTAAATAGTTGTCTATTTTGAAATGTCAAAGAAATTCTCAATATTGTAACTTTGTTGTACAGTAACTTTGTTGGCATACATAATAAAATGTGTTTTTCTGTTAACGTGCCATATACGATATATATATATATATATATATATATATATATATATATATATATATATATATATATAATTTAATTTAAGTTACAATATTGAGAATTTCTTTGACATTTCAAAATAGACAACTATTTACTACAGCTAAACCAGTGAATACTAAATAACTATGAGGTATTTAAAAAATATTATTTACCTCTCTCAGGACAAAAAAAAATATATATACTGTATAAGATGAAGTTATGTATATCAGAATGAGCTTTATTGCCAAGTATGCTTACACAAGGAATTTGTCTTGGTGACAGGAGCTTCCAGTACACAATGATACAAAACAGCAACAAGACTTTAAAATTGTTACAAAATAGATAAATACTGAAAAGAAATAAGTATATATACATCCATACACACAAACACACACACACCTATATATATATATATATACACACACACACACATACATACACACACACACATACACATATATATGTGTATATATATATATATATATATATATATATATACACACACACACACACACATACATACACACACACATACACATATATGTATATATATATATACATACAGACATACATACATACATATACACATATATATACACATATACATATATATGAATATATATACATACATATACATACATACAGTACATACACACACACATACGTAGTGCAAATCTAAATACAAATTGATTATATGAACTAAATACTGTTATATGAACAGTAAGAAGTTAATAATGAGTTACAATATGGTTTTAGATGAAAACAATCAGGTTTTATAAGCTTAAATTCCACTGGGTGAAAATTGACCTGCTAATGCAAAAAGTGTATGCAGACTCTGAATGCAACAGGAGGGTAAACAGCATTCGTGGAATAATGATGATTTCGGCAAAGAATAATTTTGACTCATTCCTCCATTCAAAAAAAAAAAAAAACAAGTAAGGCATTGAATGTAAGTAAGCGAATGAGGCCAGTCCATAAACACTAAAATATGCATTGTTTCAAAAATATAGCCACAAGATGTAAATTTATATTTAAAAGTTCACATATATTCAACGAAACCCTTAATCCCATTCCCAGTAGGCTATTATAGCCTATATAAGTTTACACATGTAAAGTTCATAAAGTTCATTACACAATTTCCATACTTGAGTTTGTGTTATTTCCTAGTTTTGATGATTTCATTATGAGACTACTCTAAAATGTGGAAAAACACAAAAATGAAT
This sequence comes from Myxocyprinus asiaticus, assembly GCF_019703515.2. NCBI lineage: Eukaryota > Metazoa > Chordata > Actinopteri > Cypriniformes > Catostomidae > Myxocyprinus > Myxocyprinus asiaticus. Next base: position 40,052,278 of record NC_059370.1, on the reverse strand, counting down.
AGGTGTGTCGATACTTTCGTCTGATATTGTAAATAGAGGTGCATTAATGGAAAACTGTAAATGTGGGAATATCAGTAAGACTGATTAGGTGAATCCAAATCGACAGATAGTGGATTTTTTGCCGTAATTACATGTTCTATTTAAATACATGAGAATGTAAAACCGATTTATTATTGGAGCCTGTTAAATTGAAGATCAAACATATTTTATAGAAGCCACTTGTGGGTTTCAGAAACTTCATGAAACAGCTCTATTCTCAGATTACACACTGAGACAGATTTAGAAAGAACACAACAGAGTTGCAGTTTATTTGTTGTAGGAACAATATTTGACTGTTTGACCACATAAACGGAAGCGAAACTTGTACAACTTAACGTTGAATCCTGAATCTCCCTGGGCAACACGTGAAGTTCACACACCACAACGTAATTCACAAAGCGGAAACAGAATCATCGCGGTCGCTCTCGTCAGACCAATGGGATTGTGCAAAGCGTCCTAAGCAGTTGTCACATCCGGTGTGAGGAGCCGGCAGGATTGAAGGAAGAATCTGGAGTTGTCCCTCACTTGTCTCCGTTATCTTTAAACACTTTTGGCTTTGTTTTGAATTCGTGCAATCACAATGACTTTCGATGTTAGGAGGTGAGTAGCGGTTTAAAGCCGTTCGGTCGCTCATTTGCGATTTTTTGTTTTTCCTGTAGTGCATGAATCAAACACAATCACCATCAAATGATAGACACAATGGCTGTAACTTAAAATCTAGTGAGCTGCCTATCTAGACAACATTTGTAGGCATCAAATGTTTCAATATTTTTGCCCTATAATGCTGTCTAGATAGGCTGCTCGCTAGATTTTAAAATACAGCAAATAGTTTTATAAACTACAGCAGATGACGTAGTTTAAAACACTTTTAATTCGGTTTCTTCAATCGCAAAAAGTTTGGTAAACTTTAAGAGCACAAAACTGCTCTTTATTAATGTTTATGAATCCTTGTAGTTTAAACAAATGCCTAAATATGTCTTGTTAGGCAAGAACTCACTAGGTTTTGAGACACAGCCAATAGTTTAATAAACTACAACAGAATAACACGTTTTTGTAGTGTGAAAACACTTTTAATTGATTTTCTTTGATGTCAAAATGTTTGTAAACTTTGTTTAAGAGTATAAAACTGCTCTTGATAAATATTTATAGATGTTTATGCAAATGCCCATATATGATGTCTAGGTATAGGCAGCACACTAGGTATTGAGACACAGCCAATAGTTTAATAAACTACAGCAGAATAACATGTTTATGTTCAGCTTGTATTGTGAAAACACTTTTAAATCCGTTTCTTTTATCTCAAAATGTTTGCCAAACTTTAAGAGCATAAAACTGCTTTTGATAAATATTTATGAATCCTTGACATTTACACAAATGTCCACATTTGATGTCTGTAGGCAGCTCACTATAGCCTTAGAGACTAAGAATAACATGATTTTTTTTGTTCAGCTTGTTGTGTGAAAACACTTTTAAATCCATTTCTTTAATCTCAAAATGTTTTGCAAACTGCTTGAAAAATATTTATGAATGCGTTACCTTATAGAAAGATGTAGATGATGCTGTCAGCACTGACAACATTTAGGTTTTGGTGCACTGTTGGCATGTGTCAGCAAAATTGTAGCTGCTGTCTATATTTTTAATTGCATTATATTTCAATGAAATGCATGCCTGCTTAGTCACATTCTTTAAGGTTTATAAACACAAAGGCTATTGCTGTACAGAACTGAGCTAGATCTTTGTCAGTTTTTATTGGACTGTTAGATATTTCATTTAAAAACCTGATATGGTACAAAGTCCACCCCTTGTTTCAACACTCTATTTTTTTTTAAGCAAACAACTCCAATTCCTGTTCGCACACAGTTATGCAAATTCAAAACAGGCCCTATACAAATGAAAATGACACTTATTCCATCACATCATGATTCTGCCACTATATGGAGTCCAAAGTATTGTCTATTTATTCATTATATAATTAGCAATGGTGAGTTGTGCTATTCACTCTGAATTAAGAAAGGCATCTCAGGAATGTGCGTAAATATAACGAATCATTAACATGGCCCATAACAAAGTTTTCAGTTTAGTTTTTACATAAATGTCACAAGATTGCGAAGTGTCGGACATTTATGCAACATTTGTTTGTACATTTCTTGACCAGTTGTTGATAGCACACTACTCTCTCTCTCTATTACAAAGCGTATTTAGTTTCGTCCTTTGCTTCACCATTTGGGAATAGCTTCAGTAAGGAATCCAAAATGGTAAAAAAAAAAAAAAGGCTTTTCATATATTTGTCTGTTTGTCCCTGAATGAGATGTCTCACTTCTTACCTTGCTATGAAAATATGCATGACGACGACAGGTGTTTTATGCAGTCTGATGAACACCATATGATTGTCAGAAGCTGTAGTAATCATTCTTGATAGCAACACTTAGTATCACAATGGCATTCTGTGCAAAGCTCCTGTTTCCAAACATATCATTTTTCGTTTTCCATGGCATTCAATACTGATAAAATGACGGTTTTGACTTCGGTAAATGAGTCCTCTAAAAATTGCACAGTCGCTCATCTTTAAAAACACATTTAAGGAATTAGGTTATCAGACACGAGCACGTCATATGCAATGTTCAGAATAGCACACTAACTTACTACTCTTACTATTTCAGCAGTATACAGACAGTAAACATACTTTATATACATACAGTGCATTCAGAAAGTATTGAGACCCCTTCATTTTTTTCACATTTCTTAATTTTGCAGCCTTATGCTAAAATGCTTTAAATTATTTCCATAAAATCCATACCTCATAATGACAAAGCAAAAACCAGATTTTTGATAATTGCTAATTTATTAAAATGAAAAAACTGAAATATCACACTGACATAAGTATTCAGACCCTTAACTCAGTACTTAGTTGAAGCACCTTTGGCATCGATTACAGCCTCAAGTCTTTTTGGGTATGATGCGACAAGCTTTGCACACCTGGATTTGGAGATTTTCTGCTATTCTTCTCTGCAGATCCTCTCAACCTCTGTCAGGTTGGATGGGGAGCGTCGGTGCACAGCCATTTTCAGGTCTCTCCAGAGATGTTCGATTGGGTTCAAGTCCGTTCTCTGGCTGGACTAGTACATTCACAGAGTTGTCCCTAAGCCACTCATTTATTGTCTTGGCTGTGTGCTTAGGGTCATTGTCCTGTTGTAAGGTGAACCTTCGTCCCAGTCTGAGGTCCTGAGCACTGTGGACCAGGTTTTCATTAATGATATCTGTTTACTGTGTTCAGCTTTCTTTCAACCCTGATCAGTCTCCCAGTCCCTGCTGCTTAAAAACACCCTCACAGCATGGTGGTGGTAGCATGGTTGGTATGGTATTGTGCAGGTGATGAGCGGTGCCTGGTTTCCTCCAGACATGATGCTTGAAATTGAGGCCAAACAGTCCAATCTTCGTTTAATCAGACCAGAGAATCTTGTTTCTCACAGTCTGAGAGTCTTTTAGGTGATTTTTTTGTGTCTTGCACTGAGGAGACGATTCCGTCTGGCCACTCTGCCATAAAGGCCAGATCGGTGGAGTGCTGCAGTGATGGTTGTCCTTCTGCAAGTTTCTCCCATCTCCACACATGATCTCTGGGGCTCAACCAGAGTGACCATCGGGTTCTCACCAAGGCCCTTCTCCACCGATTGCTCAGTTTGGCTGGGCGGCCAGCTCTCGGAAGAGTCCTGGTTGTTCCAAACTTCTTCCATTTAAGAATTATGGAGGCCACTAAGCTTTTGGGAACCTTCAATGCAGCAGAATGTTTTTTATAGCCTTCCCCAGATCTGTGCCTCAACACAATCCTGTTTCTGGGCTCTGCAAGCAGTTCCTTTGACCTCATGGCTTGGTTTTTTTGCCTTTCCAAATCATGTCCAATCAATGGAATTTGCACAGGTGGACTCCAATCAAAGTGTAGAAACATCTCAAAGATGATCCAGAGAAATGGGATGCACCTGAGCTATATTTCAAGTGTCATAACAAAGGGTCTGAATAGTTATGTCAATGTGATTGTAACACTGTTCAGTGGAAAGGATAACAGGGAAGCGAGGTTTCCAGGTTCAGGTAAGCGTTTAATTTGGCCACCTTGATGCTTACAGTTTCATAAACTCAACAGTCTCTTAGGCACAGAGTTATTTAAACACATCAGCTTCACAGACAAATAGTTACTTAAACACTTTAACTTCATAACACAATAATCATAACAGCTTCTGTAGCACCGTGGCCTTCCTTGTGCCAGTCTCTCTCTGGAGAGATGTTTGACCACGCCATTTGCTCAGTGTTATTTGATAAAAAAAACAAAAAAAAAAACAATTCTATGCTGTGTTACATTCTGGTAGCTGTTATTGTACATTTGTACTGTTCAGTGTCTTTGAACAGCTGGGGTTGTTTCGTGCTGTTGTAATGCAGGAAATAAGAAATATCTGACAGATTCAAGCAGTGTACTTTTAAATAGCCTGGGGGAATGTGCAAATGTTCTGCCTGTTATTCAACACACTGAAGTGTGTATATTCTGCCTAATCCTTACACTTTTGTGTCTGTACAGAATAACTTTGAACTGTGTCCAGCAGTATTGAAAACCAGAGTATGCAATTGATTTCTATAGCATACAGTTCAGGAAATCCTAGATGTTAAACATATTTTACCAGCTGAGTACACATTTTCAAAGAACATTTAGTAAAGGCATAAACAGATTCGTATGCTGAAAAGCTATTGCACAAGACTTGTTGTCATTGGTTATTTTTACTTAGATTAATCTAGTTTAAGGCATTCTGGCTTTTCCAGTTTTGGTAAACTAAGTGATATAATTTTTATCTGTTAGATAAATTCTTAGATTAATACCAATATAGAGATAGCGTTAAAAATGAGATCTTTGTTATGAGCAGTGTTGTGATTAATTTCCATTGACAGTAAGTTCTGTTTTGGTGTGGTGAAACGTTCAAAATCATCATAAAAAAAAGGCAAGATACGCATATGTCTCACATGTTACTTTTGTGGTATTTGCGAGCCAAAGAACATTCTGACCTGAATGAATGAGTGAATCCAGACAGATTGAATTGAACCACAGGATGCATTTAATCAACAAAACATTTCCCAATATTAAATTAGAATTTAAGTTTAAATAGAAAACGAACTGCCTCTTATAGTGGCCCCAAAATATTTTGTCACTTAAATGTAATTTAGACAAAATATCAAACCAAGTGCCATACGCAAGCAAAGCTTTATTATTTCTCAAAGAATTAGCTATTTTTGCTATAACTTTAAAAACTGGTGTTAAAGTGATTTTAAAGGGATGCATGGTCAATTCCCCTCAAGTTCACACACATGACATTAACTATGGACATTGTCCACATCCACAAAGTGTCATAAGAGTTTTTGTTTTCAATTTGACCAGTATGTCTATTGATTCATAATTTAAAACCGAACTAAACATCTTTTTCTGAAATGTTAAAATAAATGTCGCTTTGGTTTGAAATTTCAACATGCATATATTTTTAAGCATGACTTTATGTGTCTAAATACATTTTACTGTATATTCTCCATCTGAAACTGACCAAATCCAGTCTCTTACAGTCAGTGGGGGTTTTCAGTGGCTTTAGAACAGCGTGTCCTTCTTTAGAGTTTCACACAATAGGGTCATACCTTCTACATCCTGTGAGCTCTTCTGTCAGAACACAGTGAACTGTTTAGGGTTCCTGTCGTGAGAGGAGGGGGCAGAACAGCAACACCAGAGTGTTACAGGAAAACAAGTCCTCCCACCCGCCTGCATTACGTCATCTCTGGGTCATTTTGCTCCAAGAAATTTTCACAGATGTGAATGTTTTTGGATTGCCGACGGCGTGAGAGGTTGGACCAGAGTTGTGAAGTAGCTGTGAAGGAAGGTTGCAAAGCCGAAAAAGGCCAAGTTTACATCTGTGAGCTGGATAGTTTGGCTTTAGAGCTCAAATAGCTTGAGAAAGCTCCTTAAAAAGCCAGGGGTTGGACTGATTCCTACAGAGAGTTATATTACTCAGAGACTCCCAACGGTTGATGTCTGCTCTACCAAACTGAATGTTGTTTTCCACTCATCTTTTATGAAAATTAACATTGAAAGTATAGCTCTGTTAATAACTTGTACAATAACGTGCTTTGCTGTCACTCCGGTCCTTGTTATTTGAAATAATTATTGTGAATAATTTGTGTATAGTATATAAGTAAAGGAGGGACAAGTCGAAATACATTTTTGTTGTAATCAACATTATGCCATAAATGCTGTTGATTGAGCTGAACTTGTATTGAATCCAGAATATTCCTTTAAGGATGTTTCAGTATTTGTACTAGGAAATGAGCCAGAGAGAATGAGCATGTTTGCATGTACACAAATGTGCTGATAACTATCAAAAATCAGTTTATTAAAAACAGCCAACGTATGAAACCTGGCTTTGCATGCGTTTTGAAATCATCTGATGATTTTCTGCCTTTGAGGTCAAAACATAAACACTTGCACACTTTGGATAAGCCGGTGAGAATGCAGATAAAATTGTTTACATGCAACGCAAAATAAGGATATAAGCAAAAATGTACATGTGCCGACTGGTTCTTGATTAAACCGTTTATGCCCTTCCCCCATAAAGGAAAACTGTTTACATGACCACATACAGCTTGACAGCTTATTAAGCATAACTGGTGTAAATACGCGCGTGTAAACACACTCAATGATTCAAATTGGATTTTTTGCAGTGTAACTTATCTGTTTTACAAAATCGACATAGGGCTCCCTTTAACCCAGAGTTAATGTTTTTCAGTGTGTCATTTTGACATGGCCATTGTTTGCTTTCCCTGATGTTACCTCTGATCTTGGATAGTGATTAGTACATTAGGAAGTGTTGACAGCTTTCCCTATGACCTCAACCGCACTGCTGGGTAGCGAGAATCTAAAGCAGATCAGAGGTTGTGGTTTTAAGGCAGGAATGCAGTGGAAGAGGTGGAACTCAAGAAGCAGGCGTCACTCCAGGCTGTTGCGTCTGGCCCAGTGTTTCATGGACTGCAGCCATAGCTCACATTCCTCAGCGCCCCTGTAATGCCTTACACTACGCTGGGAACAGAATGTGCTTTCACGTGCATTCTTCCCAGGAGAACACAATATTGACCTTTCTTTACCCCCCTTTTGTCTTTCCCTTCTTTTCCTTCCAGGTTCGATATCTACAGGAAAGTGCCCAAAGATCTTACCCAGCCAACGTATACTGGAGCTTTCAGTAAGTGCCAATGTTTATAGTGCTGCTTCCCCTCCATACACAAAAATTGATTGCCACATTTTAAGTGATCTTGGAAGACAAAAAATATATATTCATTTTCTCAATAAGGATTTAAAAAAATGCATTAATAAAGAGTTCTAAGCCATGCACCAAACCAACCAGCTCTAAGATGAGTCACAAGAGTACAAACTTTGATTTGAAGCAAAAACACATTTGAAAATTGGTAAAAAGACAAAGGCACAAGACGGTTCTTATTCTTTTGTAGGGGTAGGGGAATTGACTACAATACTTAAAACATTGCAAATGATGTAATCGAATAAAAACAAAAGGCACAAAATGAAATATTGACATGTTGTCATCGATTATAAGTGTAAAATGAATCTATTTATGAAATAGTCAGTTATATAGAAATATGTAGGTTTGAGAGTGTACAGTAGGTGGACCGACTTGATTACGTAATTCGCAAAGCTTCATGTCAGTAAGTGGTCGCTAAACTGAGCACTTTCTGTTGCAAATTTTCGGTTAATCTCTCTTCAGAATTATGGATTGTGTAGATCTTGTATGGGATTTTGTCAATTAAACACATTTTTCTTTTAATTGAATTGAAATCACACTGAAATGTGGCTTCTGCAGAAGCATTTGCCATGATTTAACAATCTCTGATCTCATGATAGGCCTGCTTTGAATGGTTTATACATTTTCGGTACAAATCATTATCTCTGCAGAGAAAATTAATGGGATTTTGACTTCTGGAACCTGACTGTTGTACTTTATAACCAGCCTCATCTGGCACTGGCTTTTATAGACTGTTGCACATCTGGCCCTTGTCCTTTATTGTAAACATTCTTCCATCTTGTATTTCCTCACACGACATTCCTGCTTTGATCCCGACTGATTATTCACTACTGTCAAACCAATTTGCTGACTCAGTTCTAGTTTCCTAATTTTTGCCTGTTGGATGGTTCATAGTTTCAGCATTCATCGTTACACCGTAGGATACATTTTTGTAAGATTAGGTGTTGCATTTGACTCATGATGGAATGATAGTTAGTTAGCGCTGTTATTGCACACTCATTCTTGCCAGTCTATTGTTGTTTTAGCCTCGAGTGAATTACCTCACGTTTAGTCATGTTTGCTGAAACGTACGACAATGACCGTAAACACAACCATAATAACCACAACTCCTAAACCGGTTTTGCAATTAAGTTCTCATGTGCTCAAGGGTAAATATCTATGGTTTGAAAGGTAAACTAATGAGAACGTGTGTTTGTAGTTTTATTGGTGTGTTTTCAAAACTAAGTGAATAACGACATCGACATCTATCTGATAACGACATCTATTTGTTTAGTTGATTTAGTTGACTTAGAAAGCTTTCAAATATAGTTAATGAAATACAGCAAATGAGCTAAAAATAAAAAGATAATGAAATCTGTCTGATCAAAGTTTTCCATATAGTTAACAAAACAAAAATTGTATAAAATTAATAATCTACAATAGATAACATCATCTGTTCGATGTTCAACATAATAGACTGTGTTTTTCAAGCTTTTCTGTTGTTAACGAAACCAATTTAAAACCGTAAAGGAAATCAGTTAAATAAGCTAAAATCAGTTATCTACGAACAGCATCTGTCTGATGTTATGGACTGTTTTTCAGACTTTTGCGTATAGTCAATGAAACAAATATAAAGTTAATGAAACAAAGTAGTATAAAATTAATAATCTACAAAGATAACATCTATCTGGTATAATCGACTGCTTGTGAAGTATTTCAGACAATGAAATAGCTTATAAAAAGTAAAGGAAATTGAAAATCAATACTCTACGAAGATAATATCTGTCTGATTTAATCAGCTGTTTTCAAAGCTTCCTTGTATAGTTAAACTATAGTGTGTGTTAGCAAGTTAAGGAAAAGAAAATAGGACAAAATCAACTGTTTAATTTTAATATCACTGAAGTGTTTAATTCTTTCCAATTAATATCTTCAGTAAGTGGAAGACATGATTGTATGTCAAACTTGAATCCGTGAGGGCCGTGATCTATGTGTCATAGCGACACGCCTTGTTTGTGCTTGTAGCTAAACATTAGCTTGTGTAAACTGGAATAAACCACAAGTCAGAGTATGACGTGTCAACCACAAAGTCATGTGACCATAGAGTCACCGGAGACTGTCTCCATGTAAATATGCTCTTCTGCGACCAGCCTCTGTAACTCATTTGATCACATGGTGAACTCGGTAATGATTACGTTAACCAGTGCCATAAAGCCACACACACTCATT